>NC_042617.1:570447560-570577593 GCF_901001135.1 Rhinatrema bivittatum
AGTTGCCGCCTTTTGAATAAAGAATTTTTGGACATATAAACCCATTTGAATCCTGGGACTGTATCACTTTCATTCATGAGACTCACCATGTTTCCGTAATAGCAACAATATCCATGCTACTTCCACCATTAGGGCTTACAAATCTGTAATTTTATTGCCCAGACTATGAGCATTTGCGCTGCTAGCTTTCCAGGTTTTCTCCCTCAGTTTACTGCTCTTTCTGTACACTCTTTCTATTCTGTCGAGTTGATTTTTGTTAATTTCTCCACCCACTTCCTCTAGTTTAAATGCCTTTTGACATACAATTTGGATCCTTTTTCCTGCCCCAGATAGATGCCTTTTGACATAGAGCCTTTTACTGTTCCAAACCAGCCCCAGCCCCCAATATACCCAAAGCCTTCCTTCCTTACATCAGGTTTTGAGCCATGTACTGAAGTTGTCTATGGCTTAGCCTTTCCTTCCCGTTTCTATGAACAGGTAATACCTCTGAAAAGGCAATAGTCTTTTCACCATGTGCCCAATCTACTTCCCCAGAGTGTGGAAATCTCTCTGTACAGTTTGGATGCTGTTTCTAGCAAGGTCATTGGTCCCCAGATGGATGGTGATATCTATTTTAGAGTCCTTACTTTGATTGCATTGATTTTCTGGTTTGCATTTCTACCAGCTGAGTATCCAGGAAAGCATTTAACTACTGTGTCCCCCTCAAAAGGAATTCC
Organism: Rhinatrema bivittatum; assembly: GCF_901001135.1. Classification (NCBI taxonomy): domain Eukaryota; kingdom Metazoa; phylum Chordata; class Amphibia; order Gymnophiona; family Rhinatrematidae; genus Rhinatrema; species Rhinatrema bivittatum. The sequence continues at coordinate 570,448,277 of NC_042617.1, forward strand.
CAAGTTAGTGCCTCTGATGGCAGAGTCTCCCGGCACAAGGGATTTTCTGCTACGACTTTTGTTAATGTTATGGGGTTTCTGTCTGCATTGGGTATCTATCTTCTCTCCTTTCAGATACCACTTCGGCTTCCATGGCTGGAGCATCTTAATTTTCCACTACAGAAAATGCTTTTTCATACTGGTATCATTTGAAAGAGTGGGTTTCTCTGTGTCACAGGTCTTATCCTACCAGAGGCCTGTTCTTTAAACAGAACAAAGATAAACATGGAGTTACATTATTTACTTTTGTTTTCTACAGAATGGGAAAAAAGAAATGATAGCTTTTAAGGCCAGGGGGGAAAAAAAAAAATCCTTTAACACAAATGTACAACCGAGAAACTTCTCATAGCAAACATCTCAATGTTGATGAGGTACATTTAGATGTGCAACCGGTCACCACCCATTCTGAGTCCATCCCTTTTTCACAAGCCCAGCATGGTACATAAATAGTAGGAACGGCTGCGTTGTTGTGGTGTGGCACCGCCGCAGGCTCAGCTCCCATGAAGCACAAACTAACAGCAACCACATTCCAGTTCTAGGAGAAAAAAAAAAATATGTAGCTGCCTTTTTTCTGAAAGGTTGAGCAGGCCCTCGCTGACAGAGCGCACCATATAGCAGGGGTCTCGGGGGAAAGAACCAGTTTCTTCCAAACTGAACGGCAGATGTTCTAGTGGGGTTAATTTAAATGCCACTGCAGTCGTCGTCATCTGTGTGGCGTCACTTTTCATCAGTGAAGCCCTCTTCTTGTGCCTCGTGAAACAGGCAAAGTAGAAAGACCGTTTAGGCTGGTTTTTTGGAAAAAAACTGTCAGTGTGAGAACGAGAAAACGTGTTAGTCTCCCGTTTCAAAGCAATCCGAATGGCAGCGTGCCACTTGCAAATCAAACCAAAAACACCGGTTTCCCCCAAAAGTCAGTAATTCATCCCCAAGGTGATTGGACAAAAGTCGTCATACATTCGCCAGCTTCATTTAGTCTCAGAGGATCCAAAAACTCATAAAAAGTAATTATCGATTTGCCCTCACCCAAAGGAAAGCACATCTGTTTCAGCATATGGCCGGATGCAGCTGCATGTCATCAGGAATGGCTGTATTAAAGCATATTTCTCTCCGTTGTTCGACTTGTGGTGCAATATTATCACAGTTCAGCAAGAAACACGCAGCCCCATCCTTAGATGCTTGCTGCAGAGTTGTTGTTTTTTTTTATTTCATTGAGGTGAATTTTGTGTTTTTGACTGCCATGTTAAAGAAACAACCAGGCATACAAATGTGGTGCACACATTTTAAAATAAATGACAATACATGGAACACCTCCTTCTGAGCCCTGGGGAGATATATAGGGAGGTCAGGATTCAAAGCCGTTTATTTATTTATTTATTTAACATTTTTATATACCGCAATTCATGTAGCAAAGTTACATATCATTTCGGTTTACATTACAACAATAACAAGCATATAGAATGCAATTACATTAAAACGGGGCGTGAACTAGGATAAGAGTGAACAGGGTAAAAACCATAACTTATAAAATCATAGATATGTTGTGAGTCTTTGAGTGATTGGCTATAGCTCTGGGTGAGAAATTAGGTTAATAGGAATTATGGGCTATGGATCATTTATTTGATGAGGAAAAAGGAGTGTTACTCTGAAATGTGATCAGATTGATAGACTAGAGGCTAGACTGATGGAATTGTAAAGTAAGGTAGGAGTAATTGTTTGGCGTTAATTGAATGCTTGCTCGAATAACCAGGTTTTGAGTCTCTTTTTGAAAGTGTTCGGGCATTGCTCTTGCCTTAGTTCTGGTGGCAGGGAGTTCCATTCTGCGGGGCCCGCTGTAGATAGAGCTCGTTTGTTTAGCGAGGTTTTGATAGGTGGAGCGAAGAGAGAGTCTCTATAGGCTGCTCTTATCGGTCTGGATGGTATGTGATATCGAAAAGGTATATTGAGGTCCAGAGGGATGAGGTTGTTCATGGATTTGTGTATGATAGTCAGCACTTTGTAGGTGATTCTGTATTTAATTGGGAGCCAGTGTAGGTTCTTCAAGACGGTGTAATATGTTCTCTTTTATTGGTCTTAGTCAGAATCCTGGCTGATGCGTTTTGGAGCATTTGTAGGGGTTTAATGGTATTAGTCGGGAGGCCGAGTAGAAGAGAATTGCAGTAATCGATTTTTGAGAAGATAATTGCCTGGAGAACTGCACGATAGTCTTGGAAGTGGAGGAGTAGTCTGATCCGTTTTAGGATTTGTAGTTTAAAGAAGCCTTCCTTGGTGGTATTATTAATTAATCTTTTTAGGAGGGGTTAGAGGTGCAAAGCCTGAGGGGGCCTTACTGGAAATTTAGAGGGGATAATTTAGGCAGACACTTAGAAGTTGTCTGTTTAATTGAAAAGTTTTTGAATATTTGAATATTAAGCCACTTATCTGGCTGGATTGTTAGCCGGATTAAAAAAAAAAAAGCATTTCCAGGGAGTATAAGTTATTAGCTTATTTGGCTAACTTTGCTACTTTTAGTCGGATAACTTTAGGCCTGCTCTGAAGCAGGACTAACGTTATCCGGCCTTTTGTGGCCGGATGACCTCCTACTTAACCGGATATCTTCAAAAGATATCCGGTTTAGTAGCGCTGCCATATTTAAAAAAAAAAAAAAAAATACAAGTAAAGGGACCTGCGTCCTGATCCCTTCCTTTCCCCTCTAAATTTCCAATAAGGCCCCCTCAGGCTTTGCACCTCTAACCCCTCAAACCCCTCCTAAATACGTAAGCACATCCTGGTCTGCAGACCAGAGTCCCGTCCCTCCCCCAACCTTTTTCCTGGCTCAGTGCTTATCCCAGGCTCCTCCCCCCCCCCAATTCCCCCCAATATTGCAAACTCTCTGTCGGAAGTATGACATAGTGAGGACAAAGGTAGCGCCGGTGCCATTTTGAAGATTGGCAATACGGCCCGCGTGCAGGAGGGTCGCTCCCGGACCCCTGCTGGACTTTTGGCAAGTCTTGTGGGGGTCAGGAGGCCCCCCCCAAGCTGGCCCAAAAGTCCCTGGAGGTCCAGCGGGGGTCTGGGGGCGATCTCCCGCACGCGTGACGTCGGGAGCCAGGAAACAAATGGCGCCAGCGCTACCTTTGCCCTGTCACATGATAAGGGCAAAGGGCCACCGGCGCCATTTCTCAACGCAAAGCGGTAGCCAGAGAGCGGGAGGAGATCGCGACGGGACCCCCTCACTGGACCCCAGGTAATTTAAAACATTTTGGGGGGGTTCGGGAGGGTGGGGGATTTGTTTTAAAGGTTCGGGTGGGTTTTAGGGTTTTTTTGGTGTGCCGGTTTTCCCCGCCCTCCCCCGATTTATGATTTTTAACGATTTTTAGAAAAAAAAAAAACTCGACGATCAGATTTCCCTCCCCCCCAGCCAAAATCGATCGTTAAGACGATCGATTACACGATTCACACCTCTAGTATTGACCCCTGCTTTGGCTGACTACACTACCTGACTCTGGTCTTGATCCTTGCCATTCATTCAGAGACTTTATTCTGGCCTTCTCTGGCACCCCGGACTTCAGCCTGAACATCGAACATGCACCCTTGACGTGGTGGGCACACCTCTAAACTTTCTCTCTAGGAGACCATGCGAGGCCCACCTAAGACCAGGTGGCCCGGGTAACCAAGGGCTCTGTTGCGATTCCTGCCCGCGGAGCTATTCTCCGCAAGCAGGCCTCTCACCTAACAAGTGGCAAGGAACACCGCCGGCAGAGCCTCGTCCCGTGGCAGGACGCCACCGACTCCTTCCTCCGCGGCCTGGGTGCCACCTCCATCTTTGGCCCTGCTCTGCGGGGCCGAGCCTGCTAGGAACCATCCTTCGCGGCTGGCCGCCGCTGCCAACATTGCCCCTGCGGCCTGGTATCGCTGCTGAGATCCCTCCTGACAGCCAGGGCATCTCCTCGCGGCCAATGCCGCTCCGGCTCCCCGATGCTCCTCTTCGCGGCCCGGAACCGCCCCCGGTTGGCCTCCACAGCAAGGAGCTGCGACGTCGTCTTCGGGGTCCTCGTCGGACGGCAGGAGGCCGTCCTGAAGCCTGCCTGCCTGTCTCTGCACCTCTGCAAACCGGGGTACAGGAGAGCACCGCTGTCCATGGTGCTTCTCTTCCTGCTTCAGCCTTCCTTAGATGCCGGCGCGCGCCTCTTCACTTTATTTAAAGGGCCAGCCACAGGAAGTGCTGCTGGCTCCACTTGATGACAGTTTCCTGCTTCAGCCCTATAAAAGGGCCTTGCTTCAGTTCTTCCAGGCCTTCGGATCGGTTTCCACAGTCGTCTGTGTCTTTTGACCAGTCCAGGGCCTCCGTGGTGTCCTTCTGTTTTGATGGCTTCGTCTTCATGTTCCAGATGTCTCTTGTCTAGGTCTTCAGTCGTCTCCATTTTCCAGATGTTCTTCGTCCAGATGTCTTCGTGTCCCCGGTGCCTGATGTTCTGGTCTTCTGTTGTCTCGATGTTCCTGATCTCCTTGCCTTCGTCTCTGCATCCATGCCTTGGTTCCCAGATGTCCACCTTCCTGGCGTACTGCTGTTGTCAGTGGTGTCTTGCTTCAGTCCTCGTCTATGATGTCTTTCCTCCAGCCTTCGTCTACAGTGTCTCCACCTCAGTCCTTGTTTACAGTGTCTTTGCTTCAGTCCTAGTCCAAAGTCTTCTGTGTTCCAAGGACTCCATCTGCCCTCGTCCTCTGTCCGGCCTGCAACCCATTGCCGTACCCAGCGGCAGGTCCGAAAGGGCTTGGAATGGTCGGAGGACTGTTCATCAATCAACATTGCGTTGTTGGTCATCCTGGGGCATGCAGGTCTGGTTGAGGGTCAGACCTTGTACTCTAGTCCTTGCTTCAGCCTTGTCCTGCTTTCATTACCAATGCTCGCACCAGCTCACCTCCCGTGGTATGGCTTGGGGCTCCTCCCTGGGTCATGCCGCGGCCCAAGGGCTCACATCACCAGCTTTAGAGACGACCACGCCTCCGTCCTTCGGAGTAAACAGCTGCCGGAGGTCGTACTCATAACAGGATCCGAAGGCCACCATGCCCTCGGGTCGTAATGGGTTCCAAAGACTCCAAGCCCTCAGTCCCTACAGCTGCCGGAGGTCGCACTCGTAAAAGGCTCAACCTGAGGGAACCCCGGGTTGCTATTGGTGAAGCTCCAGCTAGCCTCTGTCTCCTCTTGTGCTCCGCCTCCTGGTGGCAGGCGCTCTCTGGGTCTGACCAGGGAGCCTACCATCCTGCACTAGGCCAAGGATCCACCTCCCAGCGCAACATAAATGGCTTAAATGGCATATTGAGCCTCTTCTCTGGCTAAATCATAGCCAGATATGTTTTTATCCAGCTATAATTGAGCTGGATATAAAAGGGGGCGTTTTGAGGGGCATTCTGCGGAAGGGTCCCATTATCTGGCTAACGAATTTTGGGTACATCCGGTTAAGTTAGCCTCGTGGGGCCCTATAACTTTACACTGAACCGGATAGATTAAAAAAAGAATCTATTCGGCTGGCAGAGAAGGAGTTTCTGAAGCTTTGTTACCTGAAAACTCAGCTGCTTGAGCCCGGGGGTGAGCTGCCCTGCCTGCCTTGACGGTAACTCATTACAGCTGTGATTCCTGACGTCTGGGGAGGGACCTGGAGGCAAGACCTGGAAGTAGCCCTCTTCATCAGGCTGCTAGCGGCGTGCCGCAGACACCGGTGCGCCGTCCGGATTTCGTCCGGATTTTATTTGACCTGTTGCTATATCCGTCTCCAAAAGTCAACAGAGACATGGTAAGGCAAAATTAAATTTTGCATAGTCTGGGGCTAGTGCGGTGATATCCCCTCTTGTTTAGCATTAAGTTTATATTAACAATAATTGATATGCCTGCAAAACGAAAGGGGGAGGTGAGAGTTTATCCCTCCCTGCCATTACCATCACATATCCAACAGGAGATAAGCCGTTTTATGCTCTCACCTATACCAAGAAATTTGGGCACCGAGGACTCTGATGTGCCAGGCAGTTTGGGAGGTCAGCCTGTGCCGGCAGAGGAGGCTTCCCTTAGCACTAACATCGAGCTACCACCAGCGCAGAGAAGTAGTGAAGGAACCCTAGGAGGTGCTTCGTTGGAGATCACTGTCTCAGGTCTTGAATCAGGGGGATTACAGCCCCGAGATGAGAGACCTGGAGATGAAGCTGCCACTGCCATTCCTGCCATAGATTTGGCTCCAGAGAATGAGGGAGGAGAACTGGGGTCAATGACTCTAAGTTCCTAATAAGGAGGAGGATCATCCTAATGGCAGCAAGGATATGGGAACTTTAGCACGTCCTGCCGTGGTTACTCTAGATATAATTTGTGGGAAATGATGGCTGGTATGTGGGAAAACATTAAAGGTCTGGAAAGGAAATTAGACTTGGTGAATGCTAGGTATCAACAGGATTATCTCTCTACACAAAAACAAATAAAAGATTCAGTAGACAGAATAAAAAGTCTTGAAGATAGCGAGAAAAAGTCATTAGAATTTAAAGTGGCTGTTGTAAAGGATAAGGAAATTCTGTCTAGAAGAACAGAGTCTCTTGAAAATAAAGCCAAACGATTCAACTTAAGATTTCTAAATTTCCCCAGGATAGTTGGGGAAACACCTTTAATTACTGTTAAAAAAAATGTCTAATGGATGCGCTTGGCTTTACTTTAGAAGACTCACCAGTTGTGAGTTATTGTTATGTCTTACTAAAATCAAAGAATTTAAATTTAAATAACAGATCTGAAATGATGTTTCAGGGAGATCTTACAAACCTTTTTAGAAGATTCTACTGCGCAAGTAATTGAATGGGGCACCTTATTAGTAACTTTTTCATGTTTAAATGACTTGAATTTAACAATGAAGAAATATTTCAACAAATATCCCATTACATTTCATGAGAAAGTAGTTAAGATATTCCCCGATCTAGCAATAGCCACACAGGCAAGACGGAAAGGCTTTTTAGCATTCCATCAAGAAGTAATTACATGGGGTTATACTTTCACGCTTCGCTTTCCATGTAAATGTTTAATTAAAAAACAGAATGATTTTGTAGAACAGCGGAAATTAGCTACCTCTTCCCCAACTGTCCCGAGATTGAATGAATAGGCTGTATGGGATCTATGTATGTTTGCTATGGTTATATTACTAATTATTTCTCCCTTGTTTTACTATGCCACCATGTAGAATCTCTAATTTTGGATTGGTATGGTAATGGTAATTTAATGAATGAAGTTAAAGTGATATTATACGTATTATAAGAATGTATAATTACCACTCCATGTTTTTTTTTTTCTGTTACAAACGACTGATTTGTTTGTATTATTGAAAATTATAAATAAAGAATTAAAAAAAAAAAGAATCTATCCAGTTGTTAGGTTCCCTTTAAAAAAAAAAAACCCAACCAAAAAACCCAAACACATCGCGGCCTGTCACTCACCTCCCTCCCACCCGAATTGCAAAGGCCCTATGGTGCCGAATGTGTCACCCCCAAAATTGGGCCATTTCTTGTTAAAAAATATTTTTTTGTGTGCCGGGAGAAACCCCCTCCCCCCTCCCCTTGCTCCAACTTCTCCATCGTTGTAGCCTAGCAACGGCAGAGGCTTCATTAGAAGCGCCAGGCCTGGATTGCTGTAACCTCTTACCGCAATGCTGGGCAGCAACTTTAAATAAAGGTACGGGGTGGAGGGGGCAGGGGGAGAAGGGAAAGGGTTAGGATAGGTGTTGGGGGGTGGGAATCGTGCCTGAGATATGGCAAAGTTTTACGTCTGAGGAGAAGTTGGAGTAGGGGTGGGGGTGGGGTTCTCCCGGCACACAAACATTTATTTTTTAACAATAAATGGCCCATTTTGGGGGGTGGTACATTTGGTGCCGTAGGGCTTTTGCAGCTTGGGTGGGAGGGAGGTGGGGGGACAGGCCAGGAGACAAATACCCAATAGAAAGGAATTCAAAAAGCTCTAAAAACTAATTTCTTTAAGGAAGCATTTGGGAACCTAGAATTGGTTTAATTACAGTTAATTCTAGGTAAGAGAGATAATTATGTGCTGTTACAATCAGTTATGGCATTTAATTCTTATTTGTTTATGTTTCTTTTTTCTATCTCCTATTTGTAAGATAGTAGTTAACGTTTGTTTAATTCTATTTTAGCATATTTTAGTTGTTATTGATCATGATGTTAATGTACTTTTATTCTAATTTTATTTTATTTTTTATTTTATTTTCTTATTTTATTTCTAGTTAATTATTTTAAAATTATTGTAAACCGCTTTGTTCAATCATGTATTCGTAAAACGGCATATAAATGCGTTAAATAAATACATGATGTGTGTTGTTTTTTTTTTTTTTTTAGAAGGGAACCTAACTTTATGGGATAGATTCTTTTCTGAGGTCCTTTTCCTGGATGGTGACTCCTAAAATGGAACCTAGCATCATGACCTGTAGTTGAGATTATTTTTCCCTACATGCATTACTTTGCACTTCTCCACCTTGGGCATATAAATGGCAGATGCATATTTTAATCTCCTAGTCTCACAATGTCCTTCTGCAGTTCTTCACAATCTGCTGCTGTTTTAACGACTTGAAACAATTTTGTGTGTTCTGCAAATCTGGTCACCTCACTCGCTGTTCCCTTTTTCAGATCATTTGTGAATATGCTAAGCAGTACTGATCCCTGTACAGATCCCTGGGGCTAATAATGACCTATCTCCATTTGGAAAACTGACCATTTAGTCCTACCTTCTGTGTCCAGCTTTTTAACCAGTTACCAATCTAAAATAGGACACTGCCTCTGATCCCATAACTTGCCAATTTCTTGAGTCTCTCATGAATAGGGCTGGATTTTGGACTGGATAAACTGGGCAGTCACCAGAGACACCGTGAGCTGGGGGGACTCTGGGCACCTCTAGCATCACCCATCCCATGGTGGCGTGGTTGTGGCAGATCCCATCCCTTTATGGCTGAAGAGAGGCCCAAGGAGTTCCATCGTGTTGCGCTGAAGAGAGTTCTGGGAGGGGCGCCATCAAGTGTGTGTGTGTGTGTGGGGGGGTGCTATTTGCCCAAAATACGGCCCTGCTCATGAGGGACTTTGTTAAATGTCTTCTGAAATTCCATATGCTCTATATTCACTGGTTCAACTTTATCCACAATATTTATTTACACCTTCAAATAAATTTAGTAAATGGGTAAGGCAAGACTTCTATTTTGCAAAAACCATGCCTATCTATGTGGTCGGTAATTTTGTTTTTAGGGATAACTTCTACATGACAGAGAAATTCAAACATTACACTCTCAATTCACAAAAGCGGTGGCTCAAATCTTCATGCTGAAAACATTCCCGGAAAAAAGTTGAAAGAATACAGTGGAGGACTGGATATTAAAGTTTTGTTTTCTTTTCTGAGAAAGTACAAACCTTGTTAAGTACATCAGACATTATATAACAGGCGGCTGTCAGAGAGCAGTAAAAGACGTAGGTCTCGTGTAGGGGAACATCAACTCAGAACAATCTTTTGAAAGGAAACGTCACCCTCGAATGCATGAAGATGCCACTGGACAAGGGGCGAGATGGGGAAATCATCTGGCACGCCTCATCATGTTTCTTCTCCACCACTTACAACCACACTCCACTGACTCTTCTTGCCATGTGAAGAGCTGGCCATTATTTTTGCCCATTCTGTAGGTGCCACCTCTTCCTCTCTTTTGAACAAAACGTGACAAATTTCATACTTTTGGCCTCTTAAACATTCTTTGACTCTTGTGGCATTTCAGGAGGAGACTTAAGACACCTTTCTTCCCAAAATCTCTCTGAAGGGTTTGCATGTTTACATGCATGTGTTTATGGAGAAGGGATAAGCAGTTTAATCTTTCACTAGAAATAAAATGTATGATGTCAGTGCTATAGGAAAAAAGTTACACTCATACTCCTATTTAGAAACAAGAACAATCCCTGTACCTACAATGGTGAGGGATTGTGTCCTTTTACTCTAAGGTAGCTCTTTGCATAAATCCATTTAGTAGGTGGTATCACAGCATTAGTAAAGAATCCTTTTTCAAATTCTTCTTTTAATTGATAGTAATGAGGTTGCTATCATATTTAAGTAAATCCCCCGTGTTATTTGTGTAACTCCTCTTCCATTGGCTAGTGGGGCTTAGGGTCTCAAATGGGAGTGCTGGGGCCACGTTCTGATCCATATTTTTGGGTTCTTTTCCTGACAGCCAAGTCCCAATAAGAAAAATGGACAAAAGATACAACATACCAGCTTGGGGTTGTTAAAGAAAAAAAAAAATCGTTTTACTGGTTAACTTGATTGCAGATGAAAATGCAGTGTAGGTAGATTGCCCAGTCTGGCCAGGGCTGGTGCTAGCTATTTTTGTTGTCCTGTGAAAACAATTACTGTGCTGCCCTCTTTTTATTCTTTTTTTTCTTAATACACACAGGGAAATCCAAGAAATCACGTGTAAATGTGCTCTCTCTAACATTAGGTACTCTTAAAAGGGAGCCTCACTGGGCTGTTACCCAAAAGTTACCTGCATGCAGACTCCTACCCAATAGGAAACTAGAAATTCCTCCTTCCGAAGAGCCTCTGTTGAAAGTAATCCAGTTGCCCTTGGTAGAACCTTCTATTTAACATTTCTACAGTGCTACACTGCAAGGAGATTGCCCAGTCTGGCCAGGGCTGGTGCTAGCTATTTTTGTTGTCCTGTGAAAGCAATTACTGTGCTGCCCTCTCTTTGTTCTTTTTTTCTTAATGCTTAACTTTTATTGTTTTTCCTATAACCAATACACAATAGAAACAATCCCTGTCTATCTATCTCAGTCTCTCTCTCTCTCTCTGTTTCTCTCTCTCAATCTCACACACTGTCTCTCTCTCTCTCACACTTTTTCTCAATCTGTCTCTGTCTCACACTTTCCGTCTCACACTTTCACACAGTTTCAGTTTCATACTCTCAGTCAGTCTCAGTCCCAGGGCCTCCCTCCTTCCCTACTGAAAAAAGCCTAGCTCCCTCTGGCAATCCAAACTTTAAAAACTGACACCTCCCAGATCTTCATACCCCCTTCCCCCAACCCATCTTACCCCATCCAGAGACCCAAAATCCCTAAATGGGGCAGGAGTGATCCTCAGGCACTCCTACTACACTTGCTATCATATATAAAAGGTGCCAGCTGGCCCTGTGGCTAGCGCCATTTTGTTGTACATTTTTACATTCCGACAGGTGGAATAGGAGCATCTGGGGATCATGCTGCCTCATTTAGGCATTTTGCATCTGCAGACAGGGTATTAGGTACCCTCAGCAAACCTTACAGCCTTGCACTCTGCCCCCCCACAATAGCCCTCTCCACACACAATTAAAAATGATGCATTTATAATTTCAGATTTCACATGAAAAGGACATTCAAAGCACAGTCCTCTGAGGTACAAATATCACTTACAGCATGTATAATTATACTTACATGCACTGCTGTAGTGCCAACCAGAAAACCCTGCTATAAAACAAAAAGATACTTAGAACTTATATAGTATTAGGCCTGTTATAATGTTGGGTATGGGCTTGGTCCTCAGAAAGCCACGAAAAAACTGAATTACAATTAGAAGATAGTAAACTCCCCATACCAAAACAGTACTAATTGTCAGCACACAAACAGGAACAACACTTCCTATGAAAATGAGACACTACAAATATTACATCAGGCCCTTAAACACCAGTATGCCTATTAGAAAACAGAAAAAAACAGATAGTTATAGATCCCTAGGCAGAAAGTATACACTAATAGAGCATCTCACCTCGGTCACACAGGCAGAACATAGACAGACTCTCACTAAACATAGAATTAAGTGACCATGAAGTATTTTTGGCAAAGCTTATTGAAGCACAACAGTACAACAGTTTATGGACTTACTGAATCTCCCATGTCTATATGGTACCCTACTGATACTAGTGTCTCACAAGGTTTAGCTCTTTCAGCTATTCTTTTGAACATCTAATTAGCCTCAATTTGCAGATATATCTCTAGTCTTGGAGCAGCTTATAGATTACACACTGACAATATCCAGTTTTTTGTTCCAATAACGTCCATCCGGTCTGCCACTTTCAAATTAGTCTCTATTTGTTTATCAACTATTAAACAGTGGCTTTTCTATAATAAATTAGTTTTGCAGTTAAAAAAGACGAGATCATGATACTTGAGAAGCTTTTGGTGAAAGAGAAACCTACTGTTTTCAGTTTCAAAGGTCATCAGATACCTATTTTTTCTCCAGTAAAGAGGAGTTATTCTGGATTCTAGCCTTTCGATGCACCTGAAATTAAGTTCCATTGTAAAAGCAATCTTTTTTAAACTTTGGGTGCTATTCTGGCTAAAGCCTTTATTGAGGAATAATGAATTTTGCACAGTGCTGCAGGCATTAATATTCACCAGTCTTGACTATTATAATGCTTTGTATCTTGGAATTCCAATAGTCACAATGAGAGCACTTCAGATCACTCAAAATGCAGCTGCTCGAATTTTGATGGCAACCAGTATGAGGAAAAACATCACTCCCATATTGTACAGTCTTCGTTGGTAGCCTTTTGAACGGAGAGTGAAATATAAAATAACAACAATTAGCCATAAACTATTAGGTAACATCGAAATCCTTGGATTAGCACTTTGCTAAGGATATACAACTCTCTGCTGTTGCGTCCGTCGGTCTCAGACGGCTTTGATCTCTGTGCCTCACCTTTCTCTCTGCTCTCTCTGCTAGCCTCGGGAAGATGGCTACCGCCGTGTCTGCATGCCGCTCTCTCAGCGTCCCCAGAACGGCTACGGCAATGCCTCTGGCCAGATAGAACTCTGAAAAGTTGGACTGAAAACTTGGATGCAGAAACGAAGACTTGGACTAAGGATTTGGATATAGGAACGAAGATTTAGACGCAGGAACGAGGAGACCAGGAACTAGAGATGTGAATCGTTTTCCATATCGTCTTAACGATAGAAATCGTGTGGCAGGGCAAGAAAATCGTGTTAGGCACGATTTTTTAGTTAAAAAATCGTTAAAAATCGTTTTTTCCGATTAGTGCGCACTAACTCGAGTTAGTGCGCAGTAACGGGAGTTAGTGCGCACTAACTGGGAGTTAGTGCGCACTAACTGAAAATGATACAATTTGACACTTTTCAGGTCAGTTAAGGTCAGTTTAGGAATGAATATGTATTCCTATTGGCTGCCCTCTTATTTATTCATGTTACCAAGCTTCCCACTGACAGTATATGGGGGATGGGAAATGGAAACAGTTGGTAGCTTGACAAAACAAGTAATTTGATCAGTTAATGTGACTAGAACTTGTGCCCTAACCCTGATACCAGGGGTATTGTGATCTTCCTGCACACAGTGCCCTATCCCTATTAATACCAGGAGTGTTGTGATCTTCCTGCACACAGTGCCCTAACCCTGGCACCAGGGGTGTTGTGATCTTCCTGCACACAGTGCCCTATCCCTATTAATACCAGGAGTGTTGTGATCTTCCTGCACACAGTGCCCTATCCCTATTAATACCAGGAGTGTTGTGATCTTCCTGCACACAGTGCCCTAACCCTGGCACGAGGGGTGTTGTGATCTTCCTGCACACAGTGCCCTATCCCTATTAATACCAGGAGTGTTGTGATCTTCCTGCACACAGTGCCCTATCCCTATTAATACCAGGAGTGTTGTGATCTTCCTGCACACAGTGCCCTAACCCTGGCACCAGGGGTGTTGTGATCTTCCTGCACACAGTGCCCTATCCCTATTAATACCAGGAGTGTTGTGATCTTCCTGCCCACAGTGCCCTAACCCTGGCACCAGGGGTGTTGTGATCTTCCTGCACACAGTGCCCTATCCCTATTAATACCAGGAGTGTTGTGATCTTCCTGCACACAGTGCCCTATCCCTATTAATACCAGGAGTGTTGTGATCTTCCTGCACACAGTGCCCTATCCCTATTAATACCAGGAGTGTTGTGATCTTCCTGCACACAGTGCCCTAACCCTGGCACGAGGGGTGTTGTGATCTTCCTGCACACAGTGCCCTATCCCTATTAATACCAGGAGTGTTGTGATCTTCCTGCACACAGTGCCCTATCCCTATTAATACCAGGAGTGTTGTGATCTTCCTGCACACAGTGCCCTAACCCTGGCACCAGGGGTGTTGTGATCTTCCTGCACACAGTGCCCTATCCCTATTAATACCAGGAGTGTTGTGATCTTCCTGCCCACAGTGCCCTAACCCTGGCACCAGGGGTGTTGTGATCTTCCTGCACACAGTGCCCTATCCCTATTAATACCAGGAGTGTTGTGATCTTCCTGCACACAGTGCCCTAACCCTGGCACCAGGGGTGTTGTGATCTTCCTGCACACAGTGCCCTATCCCTATTAATACCAGGAGTGTTGTGATCTTCCTGCCCACAGTGCCCTAACCCTGGCACCAGGGGTGTTGTGATCTTCCTGCACACAGTGCCCTATCCCTATTAATACCAGGAGTGTTGTGATCTTCCTGCACACAGTGCCCTATCCCTATTAATACCAGGAGTGTTGTGATCTTCCTGCACACAGTGCCCTATCCCTATTAATACCAGGAGTGTTGTGATCTTCCTGCACACAGTGCCCTAACCCTGGCACGAGGGGTGTTGTGATCTTCCTGCACACAGTGCCCTATCCCTATTAATACCAGGAGTGTTGTGATCTTCCTGCACACAGTGCCCTATCCCTATTAATACCAGGAGTGTTGTGATCTTCCTGCACACAGTGCCCTAACCCTGGCACCAGGGGTGTTGTGATCTTCCTGCACACAGTGCCCTATCCCTATTAATACCAGGAGTGTTGTGATCTTCCTGCCCACAGTGCCCTAACCCTGGCACCAGGGGTGTTGTGATCTTCCTGCACACAGTGCCCTATCCCTATTAATACCAGGAGTGTTGTGATCTTCCTGCACACAGTGCCCTAACCCTGGCACCAGGGGTGTTGTGATCTTCCTGCACACAGTGCCCTATCCCTATTAATACCAGGAGTGTTGTGATCTTCCTGCACACAGTGCCCTAACCCTGGCACCAGGGGTGTTGTGATCTTCCTGCACACAGTGCCCTATCCCTATTAATACCAGGAGTGTTGTGATCTTCCTGCACACAGTGCCCTAACCCTGGCACCAGGGGTGTTGTGATTTTCCTGCACACAGTGCCCTAACCCTGGCACCAGGAGTGTTGTGATCTTCCTGCACACAGTGCCCTATCCCTATTAATACCAGGAGTGTTGTGATCTTCCTGCACACAGTGCCCTAACCCTGGCACCAGGGGTGTTGTGATCTTCCTGCACACAGTGCCCTATCCCTATTAATACCAGGAGTGTTGTGATCTTCCTGCACACAGTGCCCTAACCCTGGCACCAGGGGTGTTGTGATCTTCCTGCACACAGTGCCCTATCCCTATTAATACCAGGATTGTTGTGATCTTCCTGCACACAGTGCCCTAACCCTGGCACCAGGGGTGTTGTGATCTTCCTGCACACAGTGCCCTATCCCTATTAATACCAGGAGTGTTGTGATCTTCCTGCACACAGTGCCCTAACCCTGACACCAGGGGTGTTGTGATCTTCCTGCACACAGTGCCCTATCCCTGAAACCAGGGGTGTTGTGATCTTCCTGCATGCAGTGCCCTATCCCTATTAATACCAGGAGTGTTGTGATCTTCCTGCACGCAGTGCCCTATCCTTAATACCAGGGGTGTTGTGATCTTCCTGCACACAGTGCCCTATTCCTGATACCAGGAGTGTTGTGATCTTCCTGCACACAGTGCCCTAACCCTGGCACCAGGGGTGTTGTGATCTTCCTGCACACAGTGCCCTATCCCTATTAATACCAGGATTGTTGTGATCTTCCTGCACACAGTGCCCTAACCCTGGCACCAGGGGTGTTGTGATCTTCCTGCACACAGTGCCTTATCCCTATTAATACCAGGAGTGTTGTGATGTTCCTGCACACAGTGCCCTAACCCTGGCACCAGGGGTGTTGGGATCTTCCTGCACACAGTGCCCTAACCCTGACACCAGGGGTGTTGTGATCTTCCTGCACACAGTGCCCTATCCCTGAAACCAGGGGTGTTGTGATCTTCCTGCATGCAGTGCCCTATCCCTATTAATACCAGGAGTGTTGTGATCTTCCTGCACGCAGTGCCCTAACCCTGATACCAGGAGTGTTGTGATCTTCCTGCACACAGTGCCCTATCCCTATTAATACCAGGAGTGTTGTGATCTTCCTGCATGCAGTGCCCTATCCCTATTAATACCAGGAGTGTTGTGATCTTCCTGCATGCAGTGCCCTATCCCTATTAATACCAGGAGTGTTGTGATCTTCCTGCACGCAGTGCCCTATTCCTGATACCAGGAGTGTTGTGATCTTCCTGCATGCAGTGCCCTATCCCTGATACCGGGATGTGTGCAAGAAGATCCCAACACCCCCGGTATCAGGAATAGGGCACTGTGTGCAGGAAGATCACAACACCCCTGGTATTAAGGATAGGGCACTGCGTGCAGGAAGATCACAA
The DNA here is from genome assembly GCF_901001135.1 of Rhinatrema bivittatum. Lineage (NCBI taxonomy): Eukaryota > Metazoa > Chordata > Amphibia > Gymnophiona > Rhinatrematidae > Rhinatrema > Rhinatrema bivittatum. The sequence continues at coordinate 570,464,857 of NC_042617.1, forward strand.
CACTCCTGGTATTAATAGGGATAGGGCACTGTGTGCAGGAAGATCACAATACCCCGGAGGAGTGAGGGTCAGGCAGCTCCCCCCTGTCTGTGAAGCCAGCCTCTCACTAGTAATGCAGGGAGGGAGCTGTCTCAGACTTCACTATCCTCCCCCCCCCCCCCCCCTCACCCACACACCATTCACTAGCTGGGACATGGGGGAAGTCAGGAGTGAGGGTCAGGCAGCTCCCCCCTGTCTGTGAAGCCAGCCTCTCACTAGTAATGCAGGGAGGGAGCTGTCTCAGACTTCACCATCCTCCCCCCCCCCTCACCCACACACCATTCACTAGCTGGGACATGGGGGAAGTCAGGAGTGAGGGTCAGGCAGCTCCCCCCTGTCTGTGAAGCCAGCCTCTCACTAGTAATGCAGGGAGGGAGCTGTCTCAGACTTCACCATCCTCTCCCCCCCCTCACCCACACACCATTCACTAGCTGGGACATGGGGAAAGACAGGAGTGAGGGTCAGGCAGCTCCCCCCTGTCTGTGAAGCCAGCCTCTCACTAGTAATGCAGGGAGGGAGCTGTCTCAGACTTCACCATCCTCCCCCCCCCCTCACCCACACACCATTCACTAGCTGGGACATGGGGGAAGTCAGGAGTGAGGGTCAGGCAGCTCCCCCCTGTCTGTGAAGCCAGCCTCTCACTAGTAATGCAGGGAGGGAGCTGTCTCAGACTTCACCATCCTCTCCCCCCCCTCACCCACACACCATTCACTAGCTGGGACATGGGGAAAGACAGGAGTGAGGGTCAGGCAGCTCCCCCCTGTCTGTGAAGCCAGCCTCTCACTAGTAATGCAGGGAGGGAGCTGTCTCAGACTTCACCATCCTCCCCCCCCCCCCTCACCCACACACCATTCACTAGCTGGGACATGGGGGAAGTCAGGAGTGAGGGTCAGGCAGCTCCCCCCTGTCTGTGAAGCCAGCCTCTCACTAGTAATGCAGGGAGGGAGCTGTCTCAGACTTCACCATCCTCTCCCCCCCCTCACCCACACACCATTCACTAGCTGGGACATGGGGAAAGACAGGAGTGAGGGTCAGGCAGCTCCCCCCTGTCTGTGAAGCCAGCCTCTCACTAGTAATGCAGGGAGGGAGCTGTCTCAGACTTCACCATCCTCCCCCCCCCCCTCACCCACACACCATTCACTAGCTGGGACATGGGGGAAGTCAGGAGTGAGGGTCAGGCAGCTCCCCCCTGTCTGTGAAGCCAGCCTCTCACTAGTAATGCAGGGAGGGAGCTGTCTCAGACTTCACCATCCTCTCCCCCCCCTCACCCACACACCATTCACTAGCTGGGACATGGGGAAAGACAGGAGTGAGGGTCAGGCAGCTCCCCCCTGTCTGTGAAGCCAGCCTCTCACTAGTAATGCAGGGAGGGAGCTGTCTCAGACTTCACCATCCTCCCCCCCCCCCCCTCACCCACACACCATTCACTAGCTGGGACATGGGGGAAGTCAGGAGTGAGGGTCAGGCAGCTCCCCCCTGTCTGTGAAGCCAGCCTCTCACTAGTAATGCAGGGAGGGAGCTGTCTCAGACTTCACCATCCTCCCCCCCCCCTCACCCACACACCATTCACTAGCTGGGACGGGGAAGTCAGGAGTGAGGGTCAGGCAGCTCCCCCCTGTCTGTGAAGCCAGCCTCTCACTAGTAATGCAGGGAGGGAGCTGTCTCAGACTTCACCATCCTCCCCCCCCCCCTCACCCACACACCATTCACTAGCTGGGACATGGGGGAAGTCAGGAGTGAGGGTCAGGCAGCTCCCCCCTGTCTGCGAAGCCAGCCTCTCACTAGTAATGCAGGGAGGGAGCTGTCTCAGACTTCACCATCCTCCCCCCCCCTCACCCACACACCATTCACTGGCTGGGACATGGGGGAAGTCAGGAGTGAGGGTCAGGCAGCTCCCCCCTGTCTGTGAAGCCAGCCTCTCACTAGTAATGCAGGGAGGGAGCTGTCTCAGACTGGTATCAGGGATAGGGCACTGAGTGCAGGAAGATCACAACACCCCTGGTATCAGGAATAGGGCACAGGTTCTAGTCATATTGACTGATCACATTACTTTTTTTGTCAACTACCAACAGTTTTCATTTCCCATCCCCCCAACCATCACCTCAGTTGGAACCTTGGTAACATCAATAGATAAGAGGGCAGCCAGCCAATAGGAATACATATTCATTTCTAACTGACCTTTACTGACCTGGATAGTGTCAATAATTTGTATCATTTTCTGTTAGTGTTCCTGAGTTTCCATTTCCATTTCCCATCCCCCCAACCATCACCTCAGTGGGAACCTGGTTAACATCAATAGATAAGAGGGCAGCCAGCCAATAGGAACACATATTCATTCCTAACTGACCTTTACTGACCTGGAAAGTGTCAATTTGTATCATTTTCAGTTAGTGCGCACTAACTCCCGTTAGTGCGCACTAACACGATTTAACGATTTTTAACGATAACTCGTTAGAATTTCTATTGTATCGTGTTCTATAACGATTTAAGACGATATTACAATTATCGGACGATAATTTTAATCGTTAAAAAACGATTCACATCCCTACCAGGAACAGAATAGGAACGAGGAGACCAGGACGAGAAATAGGAGACCTTGAAAGACCGGTAATTGCAGGACATCTGGAGACCTTACGAAAGCCTGGAGCAAATACTGATGAGCCCTTTTATAGGGCGGCCAGGAGATGAAATTATTGGGAGATGCCGTGGCATTTCCCTCCAAGGGCCCTTTAAATCCGGGATTATGGTGCGTGCACATGCCTAAGGGCACAGGAGCAGCAATGGAATTCAACAGCAAAGACCAATGGCAGTGGTGTCTCTCTGCCACTTGGCGACCGGCGAGATCTCTCCTGCCATGGAAGTGGCTGCAGGGGCCAGGAGGCGATGGTGGTGGCTCAAGGCTGCATGGTGCCCACCAATATCGGGAGTCAGCGGTGTCCAGGTGAAGTTGGGCGGTGAGTGAGGCTACTCCCATGAGCAGAATCACAACAGCAAAGCATTCAAAAAAGCTTTAAAAATACATTTAGTCAGAATGGTTTTGAAGGAAAATAAAGGCAAAATTTTTAAGTAAGATTTCGAGCAAATTACAGGCCCCAAACGTAATATATGAAGTTAAGTAACTGATCTTTTTGATTTTTTGTTTATTTATTCATTAATTGAGTTGTTAGTTTTTATTTTGTTTGTTTTTTTATTGTATTCCGCTTTGACCGATTGTACATACATGGAATATAAAATACTTTTAAATAAATAAATAAAACAAACCATATATAAACCATGTGGGGCAGATTTTCAAAGCCTACATGCATAAATCCAGGCGTATTTACGTGCGTAGGGGGGGGGGGTTAGGCATGCCGGGCCTATTTTCAAAAGGCCCGGCGGCGCGCGTAAAGCCCCGGGATGCGCGTATGTTCCGGGGCTCGAGAAAAGGGCTGGGGCGGTCCGGGGTCGGGGCAGGGCTTGGCCGGAGCCTCCAGGCACAGCAGCCATTTGCCGCTGTGCCCGGGATCGCGGGCCGGCCAACGGCCGGCCCGCGCAACCTACGCCTGCCCAGAGGCAGGCACAATTTATAAAATAAAGGTGGGGGGGGGGGAGATTTAGGAAGGGCTGGGGGGGGTGGGTTAGATAGGGGAAGGGAGGGGAAGGTGGGGTGGGGGCCAAAGGAAATTTCCCTCCGAGGCCGCTCCGATTTTGGAGCGGCCTCGGACGGAACGGGGAAAGCCATCGGGGCTCCCCTAGGGCTCGGCGCGCGCAAGGTGCACTAGTGTGCACCCCCTTATGCGCGCCGACCCCGGATTTTATAACATGCGCACGGCTGCACACGCATGTTATAAAATCGGGCGTAGATTTGTGCGCGCCGGGTTGCGCGCACAAATCTACGCCCGTGCGTAGCTTTTAAAATCCGGCCCTATATGTGTAAATACACCTGATGAATAATCATTGTGGATATCGTGACATCCAAGCTTCTTTGTGGCCCTCGCTGACACTCTCTCCTCTGATGCTCTGCGACAACAGTACTAGTGATTCTGGCACTACAAACCTCTGTGCAGTATTCAAGGAGTATCATACTCCACAGAAGTTAGTGAATGAGGGACTTTTTATCAAGGATGTTTCTGAATGCAAGTTCTTATATCCCTATAGTATAAAATTATCATTGTATTAGAATCAAAACACAAAATTTGAAGTCCTTATTTACTGCATTTACCAAAAAGAAAATAAATCTCAGTCCAATCAAGACTCCAGTGAAACAAATTTAAATTTAACTAGGGTCTACAGTACTGCAGTATGAAGGAAAAGGGGTAAGCAAGATGATGGATTTTAAGTGCCAATGACTTTTGGATTATTCATGGGTGTAAGCTGATTAATCAAAACAGGCAAATTGTGTCTGTATCAAGGGGCCTCGGAAACTACAATGTGTTATGTTGGGACGAGGATTTCGAACAGCATCAAGCAATGCAATGATCCCACAGCGGCAAAAGTATCACAGAATAACTGATCATTACCTTGAATAACATAAAGAAAGGTGGCTTACTACTGTAGAAAGAATGGACCATGACTCACTCATGGTCCATGGATTAAAAAATGACACTGCCCTGTGTCAACAAATTCCACTGCAAAAATGCTACGCAAGTACAACAGCAAGTACAGTAACCTAAGCAAACAATGCATAGCAATGATCAGAAACCTGACTTGTGAACAATTTAAGGGGCCTATTTACCAAAATAATGCACACTATTAGTAAATAGGCCCCATAACTAATGAGTCAATGTGTATTAGCGTATTTTAAGAAATATGTCCCTTCATCTCCTACGGTCAACCTCAGTTTAACTCCCTTTAACACTGATAATGGGTTTTACATGACTAATAAAGCAATCAAGAATGGCAGGGCTACTAGATCACATATGTTACTCCCAGAACCTGTGAATAAGCCTGATATCACAGTGAAAAGATAGTTCCAGCATTTCATGTCTACAAAATAAGAAACTGTCAAAAATCTGGAGAAAAACTGATGTTATTACATTCTTGAAACCTAACAAACCACCAAAGGATCCAAAACATTATTGACCAATCTTGTTACTCTGTGTTACATATAAAGTCATGGAGCATGTAATACTGAATAGAAGAGAGAATATTGTTTATCCTTAGTTCCCAAAAGAACAAGCTGGCTTTTGCAAAAAGCAGCATACTACTGACAAAGTTATACTACTTTCATCTGACATACGGAATGGGTTTGAAATGAGGCAGAAAACAGATCTGGTCTTTAGGGATGTGCAGAGGGAACATTTTTGGTTTGATTTGTTAATTTGTTTTGTAGATCACCTCCATTTTGTTTGGTTCGTTTCAAATGAAAAAATTAATTTGTTTTATTAGTTCATTCGTTACTATTATAGTCAATGGGGGAGCACTGCAACCTATTTTGGGCTCCGAAACTGGGGTTTCTTATCAGTTCTAATGAAACTTGTGGGAAGACATTAATCGAAAGGGAAACAAATTCTAAGGCACCTAGATTATGACACAGTAGCACTAAAAGTATCATGAATAGCCTAAGGCACTGCAAAGGGGCAAAAAGGTATCCAAGCCACCATGAGAGGAGAAAATAAGCGGCAAGAGTGGCAAGAACACCCAAAGGCTTCAAAAGAGGGCACCAATAACAATGGCATAAACTCTCAAAGGCAGTACAAGAGGCAAAGTAGCATCGAGTGACATAAACATCCTAAGGCACCAAAAAGAGGGAATGAAGCAGAAAAGGTGGCAGGAAAAAAAACCTTAAGGCACTAATATAGGGACAAAGCAGCACAGAGAACGGCATCAACCTATCAAGATACCATGAGGAGTATAAAGCAGCCCCCATAGTGGCAAGAACACCCAAGGTGTAGAGTTTGGGGTATGACAGCAAGACCCTCAAGGTGCAATAATGAGCGGAAGAAAGATTCCTAAGGTATAAGATAAGGGGAATAGCAGCAAAGCAGAGTGACATGGGAGATGTCTGTCTTCCTGTTGAAGAACTTGCCATTAGTCAGATTTAGTACAAGAGAATGATCTGCGATTAGTATCATTTTTGTGACATAAGTTTTTGGTTACATTCCCTACTTGAAATTGATCTTGCTGTTGGGTGGAATTTTTTTTTGTTTGTTTTTGTGTGTGTGTGTGTGTGTGTGGGGGGGGGGGGGTTTGTAAAATTTGTTTTCCAGTTGAATCTTTTGTCACAATAGGAAATGACAATGGTCTCTCATTAGTGTGGCTTGCCTGGAAATTTGTGAAGTTTAATTTATTATGGAAAGCTTTTCCCATATTCTGAAGCTGAACTTAGAACTTGTTTATTTTCTAATGTTGAATTAGTTCTTTCTTTATTATGAAACCTCTTTCACATTCAGAACATGAAAAGGTTTCTCCTGTATATGTTTTCTATTGTGTCTGCATTTCTTGCTTCTAAGAACATAAGAAATTGCTATGCTGGGTCAGACCAAGGGTGCATCAAGCCCAGCATCCTGTTTCCAACAGAGGCCAAACCAGGCCACAAGGACCTGACAATTACCCAAACACCAAGAAGATCCCATACTACTGATGCAGTTAATAGCAGTGGCTATTAGCTAAGTAAACTTGATTAATAGAGTTAATGGACTTCTCCTGCAAGAACTTGTCCAAATCTTTTTTGAACCCAGCTACACTAACTGCACTAACCACGTCCTCTACCCCAACTTGCAATCTGAGACCAGTTTGTAGAAAGAGGCTCATTTACAGTTGATGCAAGATGGCAAAATATTACCATGGCAATGATGCAGTACACATTGCAACAAAAGGTAATTTCTTCCAGCAAGCATCCTCTTACCTCTACTATACTAAGCTCATCACACCCCCGCTGGACCCCCAGGGACTTTTGGCCAGCTTGGGGGGGGGGCCTCCTGACCCCCACAAGACTTGCCAAAAGTCCAGCGGGGGTCCAGGAGCGACCTCCTGCACTCGGGCCGTATTGCCAGTATTCAAAATGGCGCCGGCGCTACCTTTGCCCTGTCACAGGGTAAGGGCAAAGGGCCATCGGCGCCATTTTTATTAACGCAGCCGATGGCCTGAGAGCCGTTGATCGCTCCCTGTGCTCCCGCTGGACCACCAGGTAATTTTAAAACCTTTTTTGGGGGTTCGGGAGGGTGTTTTGATTATTGGATCGGGCGCAGCCGATAATCAGAACTCAAATCAGGCTGGGCGATAAAAATTTTAAGATTTGGATCGACGATGTTCCAGTCTTCGTCTCCAAGTCCCGCTTTCCAGGTCTTCTCCCTCATCTAGTCCTCCAGGTGTGCTGGCGATGTGGTCCGCGACCAGCCCATGGATTGTGTAGGGTGCCTCTGTCTCCAAGTCCGTCTTTTTAAATGCTGGGGTCCCATCCCTGTTTTTGAGTTCCTGGTCTTCAGAGTTCCTTCTCCTAGTCTGCTCTGCCTTTGGCCTGGTCTGCAATCAGCTCACGGGCTGTGTAGAGTGCACTGTGATGCAGGGCTCATTCCAAACCTGTATCAGAAACATGAACCTGAATCTGAAACCCGAACCTATATCTGAAACTTGAAATCGAACCTGTGTCTCTGTCTATGCTCCAAATATTCAGTGCTGTCATCTAAGCTCCAAGTCTTCTGTGCCTTTGCCATGTTCTCATCGCCAGTCATCTTCTGTCCTTGACCTCCGTCTGTTCTGATGCTCAAGGTGTTCCCAAGCGGCAAGTCTGAAAGGGCTTTCGGAGTGGCTGGAGAGCTACCCCAGAGCCCAGCATTGCATTGATGGGTCTCACTCCGTGCGTGCACATTCAGTGGAGGTTTGAGTGTTCCAAGCTCCACGTGCTTCTAAGTGTCAGCCCATAGGGATGTGAATCGTTTTTTTGACGATTTAAAACAATCGTCAGATATATTTTAAATCGTCAAAAATCGTTAGAGCCGCGATACAATAGCAATTCCCCCGATTTATAGTCAAAAAATCATAAATCGGGGGAGGGCGGGAAAACCGGCACACCAAAACAACTATAAACCCACCCTGACCCTTTAAAACATATCCCCCACCGTCCTGAAGCCCCCCAAAATGTTTTAAATTACCTGGGGTCCAGTGGGGGGGGGGGGGGGGGGGTCCCGGCGCGATCTCCCGCTCTCGGGCCACGGCTGCGTTAATAGAAATGGCGCCGGTGGCCCTTTGCCCTTACCATATGACAGGGCAAAGGTAGCGCCAGCGCCATTTTGGTTCCTGTCACCCAACGTCACGAGTGCAGGAGATCGCTCCCAGACTCCCGCTGGATCCCCAGGGACTTTTGGCCAGCTTGGGGGGGGGGCCTCCTGACCCCCACAAGACTTGCCAAAAGTCAAGCGGGGGTCCGGGAGCGACCTCCTGCACTGGGGCTGTATTGCCAATATTCAAAATGGCGCCGGCGCTACTTTTGCCCTCACTATGTCGACATAGTGAGGGCAAAAGTCAAAATGGGTAGGTGTAGGCAGCAGCAGCAGCTTTCTTTTTGGACTTCCATGGCATCAGGAGACCTCCACTCTCTTCCTTGTTGAGCAGTCAAGGCTCCATTCCTTGACCAAACAGTCTGTCTGCTGCTGCTGCCTCTCGTCAGCCATGCGGCCTGGCTGATGCTGTGGTGTGTGACCCCTTCAGTCTTTTCTTCCAGGCCGCTCCTTTCAGATGCAATGCATCCTTCTTCCCTCCCACAGGGGCCCACTACACATTCCCTCTTCCAGTCCCCACCAGAGTTAGGAGTTGGGACAATTTTTTTTTTCACAATTCAGAACAGGTCCAGTGGAAGCAGTAGGTCACAGCTGGGCCACCCCCAAACCTGTGGCGGCCTAGGCACGTTGCCTAGTGCTTACACCGGCCCTGGTCCCCTGCACATCAAAGTAGTCGGCTACCCCAGGTCCTGAGGCTGTTCTGTATTACCCTCGATCCACGGCATACAGTGCTGGTACTCCGACTCTATCGCCTTATGCCCCAACTTCATTGGCCAGTGCCCTGCAGAGAACTAACTAACAGGCCGATACAGTAAAGTTCGCGGGAGAGAGAGTGAGCACCCGCTCTCCTGGCACGCGCACAGGCCAGTGCCCTGTGCACGCGATTCAGTAAACCAAAATATTTAAATTAGGGCCGGCGGTTAAAAGAGGCGCTAGAGACACTAGCGCATCCCTAGCGCCTTTTTTGGACTGGAGCGGCGGCTGTCAGCGGGTTTGACAGCCGATGCTCAATTTTGCCACGGGTTTGGAAACCGGACGCCGGCAAAATTGAGCGTCCGGTTTTCAACCTGCGGGCCGCAAGCTGATTTTAAATTTTTTATTTTTTTACTTTTTTTAAGTTTTGAGACCTCTGATTTAATATCGTCATGTTATTAAGTCGGAGGATGCACAGAAAAGCAGTTTTTACTGCTTTTCTGTGCATCCTCCGACAGTGCACAGAAAAGCTGGCGCCGGGGAAGTGCACAGAAAAGCAGTTTTTACTGCTTTTCTGTGCACTTCCCCGGCGCCAGCAGAAATTAACGCCTACCTTTGGGCAGGCGCTAATTTCTTAAAGTAAAATGTGCGGCTTGGCTGCACATTTTACTTTCTGTATTGCGCAGGAATGACTAATAGGGCCATCAACTTGCATTTGCATGTTGCGGGCGCTATTAGTCTTGGGGGGTTGGATGCGCGTTTTCGACGCACTATTACCCCTTACTGAATAAGGGGTAAAGCTAGCACCACCGGAGCGCACTGTACTGTATTGGCCTGTGAAGCACAGAAAAGCTCTAATCCAGCCCCTCCCCTCCTGACATGTCCCAGGGGCAGATGTAGAGGAAAGGAAAAAGTGCCAGTACTAAGGGCTGTCAAATGCCGATCAGCAGACAACAAAGCCCTGACTTTACTTATTACTTTTCAGTTCTCCCGCTGAAAGGAAATGATCATGGCATTTGTTCCCTAAAATTAGGGAAAAAGACAGTCTCCCTCCTTTATGCCACCTGACCCCCCTACAGTGCCATGTAAAGTTCTTACATAAAACAACTCCCATTGCTATTTTAGGCAAGTTAAAAAAAAAAAGTCCTTAGTTCATCTTTCGAGTAAACTGCTAAAATCCACAAGCGACGAGGGTGTCTTGCCCCAGTCGCGCGAGAAAGGGGGCAGGTCCTAGGAGAAGGCGCGCCCCTCGTTGTTTATCCGTTGCCGCGGAAACGGCGTTGCTCCGGCAACGCGGCGCCCTGCGGGGTCGGGCAGCGAGCGCGCCGCCCTTTCCTTCTCTCCTCCTGGGACGGGGGTTCCGAGCGCACTCCGAACGTTGCCCTGGGAGCAGGAGGAACGCGGGCGGCAGCGGCCAGGAGCAGTGCACCGAGGGGCATGAGCAGCAGCAGCGCGAGCAGCAATCCCCGGCCCGAATCAGCGTGCGGATCCGATTCCAGGCTCATCGATGTAACCAGCAACGCAGCTTTTCGCCCGTTCTCGCTGTCCAAGAGAATTGAGCCAGAGGTGCTTGCTGCTTTATTTTTTTTTTTTTCCTCTTGGCCTAAGCCTCGTTGAATGTAATTGGGCATAATGTAGCGTTGCATCCTTGTGGCAAAGGCCCGATCGCACTCAGCTCTTGAACGGAAGGAAAGGTGCGTTCAGTGTGCCCACACCAGAACTTGAGCGATGTGGGGTGCAGAGCAGTAATTCCAAGTAATGACTGTAACAGAGTGACAGAGAGCAGCCGTGGAGCGCACCCGTTTCAGCCATGGTTGAAAACACGCTCAGTTTGTCTTCATTTTCAGTGGCCAGCTTTCAGATGCTCATGGGAGGGCCATTATGGGAGACTCGGTAGGAGTAAGAAGGATCCGGTTCTAAAGTACTTATGAAATGCATTGGACTGGATACATATATTTTTAGCCCAGGATGGGGAAACGTTGGGAATATAACAAGAATATGGCATGTCTCTGTGTGGAATAGTTGGTCTCTATTGACAATGGTTTCTTCCATTTGTCACACCCCCTTTATAAGATAACTTGGTTACAAATGCAAATGTTCTGAAACAGATCTGTCAAATTATGCTATAACTAATTCAATTTAGGACACATTCTTATAGTCGGTATGTTATAAATGGGAAGCTTTGTATGTGTACACGTTTACAATCCATCTATGTTTCTTAGCTTTTTAAAATTTACTTAGCCACTCTGTTCTTAATTCTCAGTCTTTATTTCCTTTATTCTGGTATTGCTTCAGCACATTACATTTGGGTCATATGTCAATGATTTGATCTTGCTTTTTTTTTTTATGCAATAGCAATTGATGCAGTTTCCCAAAGATATCAAAATTCAGTCAGTACAAAGTAATGCTTTGTGTAGCATATGTCTGGCCATCATGACCTCTGGGCCACTGAGATTCTGAAAACTTTTTTTCACCCTCTTATTGCAGCTATGACTCTCGCATTTTTGCACTCTGGTGAGGGCTCTGGCTGTGGGGTACATTGTCTCGTTAAGGGGAATAGCGCCAATAATAGAATAAATAGAAATAGTGTTTAGATCAGGGGAAGAAAGTGCGTGTCCATTCACATTTTCAAACATATGTACACTGTTCTATATGTGCCTTTTATATGTTTGTACTTTGAGGTAGCAGCTAAAAAAAAGCAAATAAAATGCTAAGAATTATTCAGAATAAAATGCGATCAAATCAGGGAAGTTAATGGTCTGTATTGGTCCATGTTGTGACCACACTGTGAATATTCTGTGCAGTTCTGGTTTTGACATCTCAATAAAGATATAGAAGAACTAGAAAAGGTCCAGAGAAGAGCGACAAAAAATTAATTAAGGGGGTTGGGATGGCTCCTTTATTAAAAAAGGTTAAACAGGTTAGGGCTCTTCTGTTTGGAGGTGACTGAGAGGAGATATGCCAGAGGTTTATAAAATTATGTGTGGTGTGGAATAGTCTTTACCCTTTCTAGTAGTTATTAGGACTAGGGGATGCTCCATGGTAGCAGATTTAAAACAAATTCTAGGAAGCATTTTTTTCCAGTCAGTGCATAATTAAAATACAGAATTTGTTACCAGAGAATGCGGTCAAGTCTAGAAATGTAGCTGAGTGGAAAATGGATACGTTTCTAGAGAATATGTCCATTAGCCATTAATTAGCTGTGTCTGTCTCCTGCTTCTGAGAGGTAGCAGCATTGAAAGGATTTTCATATTTAGGATCGGATGGGTACTTCCAAGTGATGCAGACAGGCCAGTGTCGGAGACAGGATCCCGGGCCTGATGGACCATTGGGCTGCCACAGCGTGGCACTCCTTATTAAATCAGCAGTTAGATACAGCGTGTGCGTACCAGAGTGCATGTGGACCTGGCAGCTAGGTGAGTTACTCAAAATTCCTCCCACACTAGAAATAATGCACAAAACAGGAAAGGAGTTTTAAAGTTTTTTATATTCCATATTCCAGTCCCTCAGGTCTGAAAAGATTCAGAGGGAATCAGCTGCTGGTAGGGTTGGTGCGTTTGATGATTATTTGACCTTTTTTTCTGGATTTATGTCGGTTTCTGCCCAGGGGTTTTGACAGTGCTTGCCCTATCTAACCAGCTAATTCAGGGCCCGATGTAATACAACGTGAGTAAAGCTAAGTTTTAGCTCACATTTTCTTTACTCACGCAGGAAGACTAACTCCCAGGGCAGTAAGTAAATGGCATGTTAATGGATCAGGAGTTTAAAAAAAGCACACAAACAAACCTGAAAACGTGCAGACATTCGTGAGTAAAACTGTGTGCTGAGCCGAGCAGGGAGGAAGGGAGGCCCATCGGGCTGTTGAGCTCCCGCAGGCTGGATCAACTCCTGCAGACTGCAGGAGATAGCAGGCTCTCTCTCTCTCTCCTCCCATATGCCACTTTCTCTTTTTTATTTCCTTCCTCAAAAGACCTTCTGTCTCTGCCTCCAGAGAGGCTGGTGAGGCGCTTCACTCCTGACTAGCTCAGAAACAAGCCATTCTCAGGCTCTTGTTACCTAACTGCGGCTGGGTTCTTCAAGTCTGTAGATTAACCCTTCAGATTCTGGTGCAGCCCCGGACTGGCGCTTCGATTCGGCAAACTAGGCCGTTCCTTAGAAGAGCACCAAACCTTGAAGGGTGGAGGGTGTGTGTGTGTGTGTGTTGCAAAATTGCCTGCAGAAGCCCTCCCCCCCCCCCCCCCCCCGGCTACTGGAATTGCTCAGCCCGCTGGCGACCCATAAAGAGAGGGAGAGGCCCGGTGGGCTCGCTGGCAAACCCTTTCCTGCCACTGAAGACGAGAGATGGGAAGGAAAGGCCTAGCGTGGCTGCCAGCGGAGCACATCCCATCGACAGCTGAAGAAGAGAGGGAGAAACCTGGTGTAGCTTATCCCCTATGAGTGATCGAAGATGAGAGGGGAAAGGCCTGGCACGAGTGAGAGAGAGCGTTCATTCACAGAGAGGGTGGTGGATGCCTGGAATGTCCCGGAAGAGGCGGTGAAGACAAGAAAAGGTCATGGAATTCAAAAGGGAGTGGGATAAACACAGAGTGGCTCGAGGATGGAAATGAAGACCCCCAGGTAACCCCTGGTAACATCCCTGCACGGGAGTGACCTGCATAGAACAGCAGTTACAACCAGCATATGTTATGGTTAAAGTATGGTTTAGCTGTCTGGTTGTTTGCATTACTTCAACCACGTTTGATCAAATTCATTCATGATCGCGATAGGGCAGGGGCAGTCGGCTGTTGTACCTCTCTATGGCCGGGGGCAGGCCCTCTGTGCACTGAACGCAGGAATAAGTAAATAAAGTTGGGAAGGGGGCGAGCTGTCTCGGACGCACATTTAACTGTCATCTATTAACACCTGCTCCAGGCTCCAGGCAGGTGTTAATAGATGACAATTAAATGTGTGTCCAGACGCACATTTTTTTTTTTTTTGCATCGGGAGTGAATGCCTAATAGCCTCATTCACATGCATTTACATGTGATGAGCGCTATTAGATTCACTCTGCGTTGGACACGCGTTGAATATGCGCTAACCCCCTTATTGCATTAGGGGATTGATCAGCGCCTAGTCAACCCGCCTCCGACTGCATCATAAACAAGTGCAGAAAAGCAGAGAAAACTGCTTTTCTGTACTGCCTCTTACTTAATATCGTTGTGATATTAAGTAGGATAAAATATTAAGTAAAAAAAAAAATAAAAAATAGACAGTCGGGTTCAGGAAACGGTGCTTGACTGACAAGTGTCCACTTCCTGAACCCTTGGCGTCGGTTTTCTTTACCAGTGGACCGCCGGCACGAAAACCGATGCCGAGTTTATCGGCGTCGGTTTTCTACCGGCGGACAGCCACGAAAACAGACACCGGTAAACCCGGCGTCATTTTTCATGACAGCCGTCCGCCAGCCAGGAAAAACGACGCCGACAAACAGTAGCAGCAGGGCTTGTCTGACCCAGAGAGAAACGAGTTTGTCGGCGTCGGTTTTCGTGATGGCCGTCCGCCCTAGCGCCTCCTCGCTAATGCGACCCCCCCTAATTTAAATATTGCATGGCGCGTTAAGAGAACGGGCGCTGACTGTTCAACGCCCGCGTTCTACGCGACTTTATTGCATCGGGCCCCTTACTGTGCTCAGCCTCAGCCCCACCGCACCTTCTCAGCTTTTCTCTCTGGGTCAGACAAGCACTGCTGCTACTGTTTTTTTTTGTGTTAGTTTGTATTCCTGCCTCGGCAACATTTATTTGTGGTGCACTTGTCTCAGATCTGTGATGCATCTGACCCAGGTATTTATCCCACCTGTGTAGCTTTTTTGTCTTTCTCTGTGGACATAAGGAGGTCCATATTCAAATGCACTTAAATGGCCAAATTCTAGCCAGATAACTGTTTATCTGGTTAGAATTTGTCCAGATAAGTGAGGGACGGTTCAGAGTTCTTCCGGGAAGGAGATGCATTAGCTGCATAAGGTATCTGGCTAAATCTGGTCGTCCCATAGAGCTTCCCTAAAAGTTAGTCAGATAAACTTATTCAGCTAACTTTAAGATAGCCGGATATATTCAGTGGCGCAGCCGCTGGAGTAACGAAAACATTCGCCTTTTAAAATTCGCTCGCGGGTAAGCCTGAAGCGCCGTAACAATATTTTTGTATGCATTTAATAGGTCCAAGAACAGTTGAATTTGTTGAAGAAACAAATGGAGGGGAAAGAGGATTTCACTGCTTCTCGCAGTCTTGGCAGGTATGAATACACATTTTAATATGCACCCCCGTCGCGCACGTATCTATATCTATATATTTATGTTTCATTTGAAGTTTATCATTCACTTTCATTTTTTGAGGACGTGGAAAGTGCACTTGTACCTTTGTAAAAGATTATCAATCAAATAAAATAGAAAAATGCAAATAAAAAATTCCTCTCTCTCACGTATCTGTTTTGAAATCCTCTGTTTCTTCCCCCTCTCATATCTCCCCAAATCCATAAACCTCTACCAAAAACTGTCTGTTAAAAATTGGAGTCACTAGTGTCATTATTATTATTTATTTGCACTTTAATTCCTAATATTTGCATGTTATTTACATGTGTATATAATTGTATTAAATTCAATTATACCATGTGCAATATTGTTGCTTTTTAATTTGATGGATTGCTTTTCTATTTTATTTGATTGATATTCTGTTACAGACATTTTTATTATTGGTCTTTGCAGTGGGACACTCTTTTGTTCTTTTCTGTAGACACTTGCCTCTGTTTTTTTGCTGCAGTTGTATCTTTATCCTGGCAAGTGGTGAGACTTAATGCAGCGAGTACTGGTAGCTGAAGCCAATGGAATTATTAATCATTTATCCTTTTCAGTCCAAGGAATTGTTTGTTCTTGAAAGTGCTGGACAGCTCCTCTTACTGCCATCATTCTCATCATTATGAATATTGAGTAAACCTCAGGCACCCGATACTCGTAACATGAATACAGCACCAGCGACAGAAACAGGCAGTATGGCTGTATGGGAATGCACACATCATTCAGTCCAAAAAAGTGCAGCGTGAGGAATGTATTAGTACAAAAGTTAAATGAGACATAGGAACAAGCCAAAGGAAAAGCAAATTTGGAAACGTTAGCTGTTACTATTGCTTTAAATGGACTTGCAATGAGTATCCTAATATTAGTTGTAGCAATGCCTTTTGCCTGAGTTTCCCTTGGCGGGGACATCTCGGTGACTGAGGCTTCTGGGGCCTGATTACCCATTTATCTAAACAGTAAACAAAGACCCTGCCGGTTGCTGAAAAGCAGGGTTTGGTTGGATTAAATGGTGCGTTCCCCTGAAGCAGAGAGGAGTTGAGCACACACTCTCGAAACGCTGCCAGCGTCGGGTCTCTGACTGCATATCTCACCTAGATAAAAATAAGTTAAATGATTTCTGGATATACAGAGCTATAGAAGTGTTTTATTTGCAGCAAAAATACATAGACGTGTTGGACTCTTTAACACAATTCCTGTGATGACAGTGTTTCCCCACAGCGTTTCTTGGCTGTTGCGGTGTAAGGTTTGAGGAATCGCGTTTATAATTATCGAGGGTAAGGTTTTTTTTTAGTGCCGTCCCTTTTGAAGTTCATGGAAAACTAGGAGAGGCCACCAGTTTTAGCGGGGGATCTCCTGTTAGGTTTCTGCAGCTGGCGCTCTAAAGGCAGATGGATCCGTTTCCCAGTCCACTCAGAAAAGCCTGCAATAGGAACAGCACATACACAGCGCTGTAATCTGGTTAAGTGGTGGGTTATCCGGGCACACAAGGCTGGATGACTTTAGACTTGCTCTGAAGCGAGTGATGCATATAGGGAAAAATAACCCTTGCTGTAGTTACACGATGTTAGGTTCCATATTAGGAGCTACCACCCAGGAAAAAGATCCAGGCATCATAGTGGATAATACATTGAAATCGTCAGCTCAGTGTGCTGTGGCGATCAAAAAATCAACCAGAATGTTAGGAATTATTAGAAAGGGAATGGCAAATAAAATGGAAGATGTCATAATGCCTCTGTATCACCTAATGGTGAGACCGCATCTTAAATCCTGCGTGCAGTTCTGGTCGCTGCATCTCAAAAAGATATAGTTGCACTGGAGAAAGGTCAGAGAAGGGTAACCAGAATGATAAGTGACATGGAATGGCTGCCCTTTGAGGTAAGGAAGTTAGGGCTGTTCAGTTTGGAGAAGAGACGACAGGGGGGATATGATAGAGGTCTACAAAATCATAAAAAGACTTGAACAAGTTAATGTAAATCGGTTATTTACTCTCTCAGATAACAGAAGGACCAAGGGGCACTCCATGAAGTTAGCAAGTAGCACATTTAAAAAAAATTGAAGTAAATTCGTTTTCACCCAGCGCATTGTTAAGCTCTGGAATTCATTGCCAGGGGATGTGGTTTCAGCAGTCAGTGATACTTGGTTTAAAAAAGGTTTGGATAAGTGGCTAGAGGAAAAATCCATAAACTGCTATTGATTATTAAGCAATAGTAGCTTGACATTTATTTAATGTTTGGGTACTTGCCAGGTACTTGTGATTTGGATTGGCCACTGTTGGAAACAGGATACTGAGCTTGATGGACCTTTGGTCTGACCCAGTATGGCAATTCTTATGTTCTTATTTGCAGGTCCTGGGTTCTATGGCATCTATGCTAGATCTAGTTCCTTGGGCATTCGTGCACATGAAACTGGGTTTTGTATCACTGGAATCCACTGTTGGAAACTTCTAGCTCCCACTGCCTCTTCAAGGGGAGGCCAGGTCCAGTCTTTTATGGTGGCTTTCTCAGGCCAATTTAGAATGAGGGGTGGACTTGGAAGTCCCGGATTGGGTGGTGGTGACAGGGCTGGGGGGGGGGGGGCAGTTTGCCAATGGCTACTAAGGATCTGTGGTCAAAGGTGGAAGTGTTGTGATGTATCAATTGGTTGAAGATGAGGGCGGTTTGCATGATATTGCTGTCCTTTCTACCAAGGTTTATGTGGTCGAGTGTTTCAGGTTTTCTCGGACAATACAATGGTGGTGGTGTACCTCAGTTGCCAATGGGAACCAAGAGTCAGATGGTGTCCCAAGAGGCCCACAAGCCCTTCAGTTGGGCAGAACAACACCTAGGCTGGTGTTTCATGTGGCCGGTGTGGACAATGTACAGGCAGACTTTCTCAGCTGGCAGGAATGGGAGCTGTCAGCAGAAGGAATGGTTCTCATTCAGACCAGGTAGGGCTGCCCCCATCTGTGCTTGATGGTGTTGAGACAGAACACTAAGGGCTGCTTCTTCAGCCACAGACGTGAGGTCAAACCAGAAGGATTAGATGCTTTGGTGTGTCTGTGGCCGAGGGGGATACTGTTATGTCTTTCTTCCATAATGGTGTTGTGGCGTATCAAGAGACATCCGGGGAAGGTAATCCTATTGGCTCCGGAGTGACTGCATTGGCCTTGGTTTACGGATCTATTAAATCTCTCAGTAGATGGGCCCTTGAGGCTGTGCCACCTTCAGTGCTGCATATATTGGTCTTTTTTGCAGGATGGACTACAAAAAGGTCTCACTTATAATTACCTTAGAGTTCAGGTGGCAGCTTTGGGCTGTTATCGGGGAAACGTGCTCGGCATGTCTTTAGCATTACATCTAGATGTCATCCGTTTTCTTAGAGAAGTAAAGCATTTACGTCCTCCTGTATGAAAAATGTGTCCCTCTTGGAACCTTAATTTAGTGCTATGGGTACTTTGTGGTTCCCCGTTTGAGCCATTGAGACAGACGTTGGTGAAAGATCTTACTCTTAAAGTTATCTTTTTGGTAGCAGTATACTCGGCCAGGATGATCTCAGAATGTCAGGCCCTGTTATATCAAGATCCCTTTTTCCAGTTTACTGAGGACAGGATATCATTGCGAATGGTACCATCTTTTTGGCCCAAGATCGTCTCCGCTTTTCACCTTGGTCAAACGGTGGAGCTACCTGGGTTTAGGAGTTTGGATTCCAAGGATCTGCATGCGTGAGAGCTACATATTTTTGGATGTTCGTAGGGCCTTATTGCACCATCCAATGGGTTCTGGAGATCTGATCAGCTCTTTGTTCTATTTAGTGGAGCAAAGAAAGGATGTAAGGCTTCAAAGGCGACCATTGTGAGGTGGCTGAAGAAAGCAATTGAATCGGCGTATATTTGTAAATGGGCGACCGATTCCGGAGGAGTTGCATGTGCGCTTTTACAAAAGTAAAAAATAATTAAAAATAAAAAAAAATTTAAAATCGGCTCGCGGGTTGAAAACCGGACGCTCAATTTTGCCGGCTTCCGGTTTCCGAATCTGTGGCTGTCAGTGGGTTTGAGAACCGATGCCGGCAAAATTGAGCGTAGGCTGTCAAACTCGCCGACAGCTGCCGCTCCTGTCAAAAAAGAGGGGCTAGGGACGCGCTAGTGTCCCTAGCGCCTCTTTTTACCGCGGGCCCTCATTTGAATACTAAATCGCGCGCACAGGAGAGTGTCCTGTGCGCGCACTGGGAGAGCAGGCGCTCGCCCACTCTCCCGCGACTTTTACTGTATCGGCCCGAATATTATGTAGCAGTGTCAATGAAACCTTTTGTTCTCTGCCGCCATCTACTGGTAGGGATGAAAAATGATGTGTCTGGACTGATCTGTGGTATTTCAGGAGTGAAAATTAGTAGGTAAGAACCAATTTTCCTTCATTGCTCATGGTGGTGGGGGTGGGGGGCGGGGGTGTGGGAATCAGGTTCAGAGGCCCGCAGTTTCATTTTTATTTTTTTTAACTTTTGAAGAAATCCGGTTAAGTGGCAGGTTATCCGGCCACACAAGGTAAATATAACTCCTGGGTCAGAAAAGGCATTAAACTTCCTGCGGTAGCGTGGGCTGAGTGGGTGAACCCCCTTCCTTCCCGCCCACTCACCCACCCAAGTCAAAAAAAAATAAAAAGTCATGGCCAAGGGCACAAATTCCCAACCCTCCCCTGAGTTAAGGCTCCGGGCTGAGTAGGTGAGCCCCCTCCCACCCATCCACATTCAAGAAAAACAGAGGCCAGGACACTTAAATTCTCGATCCTCCCTCCCCCCTCCTCCGAACTTCCAACTGCGCTGGAGGAGGAGGAGAAGACCTCATCTCTCAGCTGTACCTGCACCAATAGTAATTTATTTACTTATCTGGCTGGTTAATGGTTGGTTCCCCTCACTGACACCTGTTCTGAACAGGGATTGGTCCCTTTCGCCGACTATTAATATTTTGTTTAATTTGGGTGGGTGGGTGGATGTGAGGGGGGGCTTGCCTGCTCAGCCCACTCTATTGCTGAAAGTTTAACTCGGGGGGAGGGTTGGGAATTTGTGATCCGATCAGGGTTTGCACGGTGGGAGATTCTTCTATTTTGCTGCATTTTTCACTTCTTGTTTGCACACAGGAGTCTTTTTTTTTTTATTTTTTACAGCAGATTTGCAGGTCAGTGGCATGCAAATGGCTACTGGGTTTAACAGCTGGCATAATATGAAACCTGCACTAAAATATAACTCCAGTGTTAGTGCTGGTTTTGATACTTTGGCCCCTCTGTTAGGTGAGTTTCCTTCTCTCTGACCTTCTTTTGATCAGAGACTGCAGGGGAACATGCAGACCGCTGACTGTCAGCCTTAACTCATCCACAGTTTTCTTCACTGGCCTCCCTCTGGTGGCCGGCACGCAAGGGCTTCTCGGTTAGAGATCTAGTAAAAGTCTGTGCATTTATTTACAGCTGAGATTGGATTTATATTCTGTTGAGATTGTGCTGAAAGATTTAGAGAAATAAGCAAACCCATATTGTAGGTATGAATGATTTCCTTAAACAAAATAAAAAATTGTTGCCAGTCTTACTCCATTTTAAAAGCTTATTGAAACATTCAATTTATCATTTCCTAGCGTGTAGCAGATGGACTCAAAACAAGTGGGTATAGTGTGCTCGTGCTAGCAGCTGGAGACGGATCTGACGTCAGCACGGGTACATATACCCCCGCAGGAAGTGCCGCAAATCAGTAATTTCCTTCTCCAAAACAGTTTGGAGCTACCTCACGCTCGCTGAGCGTTCTTTCCAAATTCTAAACGACTAAAATCATAGAAGAAACCTACCTGAAGACGAGCCCCGCACTCCTGCAGTGATACCATTTGGTCCCTCCCCCAGTTGAGTTTCCCGGGGCGATTTCCGTGGTCCCTCGGAGGTAAGAGCCTCGGTCCGGTGGCCGATTCGCGGCAGGGACCTAGCCCCCGAGTGAGAAGGGCTCGGGCGCGGCTTAGAGGCAGCCTCGGTCCCGGCGAGGACTTGGCCCCCGAGTGAGATGAGTTCGGGCGCGGCCTAGAGGCAGCGGGTGCACTTCCTCGAGCGCGGCGGTGACGGTAATCACCCTCTCCCCCCGCAGCTGGAGACCGCCCGGGTCGCAGCCGAGAAGCGCCGAAGACAAGGTAAGGCGTACATCTTTACTTGTTGGTCTCCGAGGAAGCGAGGATCAGCGAAGTCTGCCTACGTGGCAACCCGCCAAGGAGGTCGCCATCTTGCCTGCCTGCTCGCCTTCTGCCCTGGTTCATTGCTGCGCTCTAGCACTCAGCCAGACTGAGTGCACAGGCGAAGGGCGTATATGATAGGCGCCCGAAAATCTTGGGCGCATATTCGATAGGCGTAAATTGAAGTCACCTGGATTCATGTTGAAAAGCGCACGTTGCTAAGATAGGCGTATGTTGCAGGGCGCACGTTGCTACGCACTGGCGCACATTGCTGCGCGCACTTTGGTAGGCGCACGCTGCTACACGCCCGTTGCTACGCGCACGTTGCTACGCACACGTTGGTAAGCGCATGTTGATAGGCGCACACTGTTAGGCGCACGTTCATAGGCGCCCGTGGCTACGCGCACGTTGGTAGGCGCATGTTGCTAAGCGCACGTTGGTAGGCGCACGTTGCTATGCGCACGTTGGTAGGCGCACACTGCTAGGCACACGTTCATAGGCGCCCGTTGGTAGGCGCATGTTGCTAAGCGCACATTGGTAGGCGCACATTGATAGGCGCACACTGTTAGGCGCACATTCATAGGCACCCGTCGCTAAGCGCCCGTTGTTAAGCGCAAGTTGTTAAGCACCCATTGATAGGCACACGTTCATAGGTGCACGTTCATAGACGCACGTTCATAGGCACCAGTTGATCAGCGCACGTCAATAAGCGCACGTCGATAAGCGCACGTCGATAAGCGCACGTTGATACACGCTTGTGGATAAGCGCATATTGGTAGGCGCACATCTTTCGCGCATATTACAAAGCGCAGCCTCCAGCTGGGAGAAGATAACAGACGAGATGGAGCATAAGAGAGCCCATGCGTCCGCAGAGCCGGCACCTCCAGAATCAGGCATAAGAGCTCTATGCTCAGCATGCAACCTCAGAGCCACACAGAGCGAGGAAGCAGACTCCCTATGTGCCCAATGTGAGGAGGCCCTGGGATTTCCAGGCCAGGACCGGTCCCAGCCCAGCGCACTTGCCAGTTCCTCAGGACCTAGCAGGCCGCGGTGAGCAGCCAGGGAACCCGAGAGACCTGGTGCCCCTAAGGTCAGATCCTGCTTCGCTCTCCTGGGTGGAATTATTCAAGGGGATTCATGCCTTTGTAGAATGCAGGCTGATCCCCGAACGGGTCCATATGTACCGGATGACCCGGCCCCTGGACCCTCAAGACCTAGGCACGGCCACTCGCCCCCCGGAAGCCCCACTTATGGGGATTCAGATTGCTCAGGAAGACGACGAGCCCCCCGAGGAGGGAGAACTTCCCTCGGGGATAGAACCATATCGGACCATGAGACGCTTCTTTCTGAAAGAGGATCTACCAGGCCTGGTCTCTCAATGCCTGTCGGAACTGGCTATCCCGGGCCATGACACCCCAGGGGAACTTAGAATGAACCCCCTGTTAGAGGGCCTGTGCCAAACGGCTCACCATTTCCCCCTCCTACAAGCAGCACAGCAGCTAATCGATCTGGAATGGAATGCGCCGGAGGCCTCATTCAAAGGGAGTCGGGCCTTGTCTGGCATGTACCCCTTAGATCCGGCAACCAAGGAGCTGCTGGCGTGCCCCAAGGTAGACGCCATAGTTAGCGCAATTGTGAAGCGCACCACCATTCCGGTGGAGGGGGGGGGGGGGGGGCGGCCCTCAAGGATGCACATGACCGGCGCATGGACGCCATTCTGAAACAAGCCTTTGAGGTGGCAGCCATGTCCCTACGAATTGCGACCTGCTGCACCGTGGTGACATGTTCCTGTTTATCACAGGCTAGGAACAACACCCCGGGAGAAGAGATGGAATCAGCTCTCTCGCTCCTCACTGACGCAGCCTCCGACCTAGTCCGTACAGCAGCCAAGGGAGTGTCATCCTCGGTGGCAGCCAGGAGACAGCTCTGGCTACGTAATTGGTTGGCCGACTCCTCCTCCAAGACACGTCTCACAAGAATGCCCTTTAAGGGATCCCTCCTGTTCGGCAGCGACCTTGAGAAACTGGCTAATAAATGGGGCACCTCTCCATTACCCCGTCTACCAGAAGACAGGTCAAGGAGGAGCCAGCGCCCTTTTCCTAGGCCATCCAGAGGTAGAAACTCTCAGCGCTTCAACCCTTACAGGGCTCGCTACCAAGCACCTCGTTCTCAGGCCAGGAACCAGCCCTTTCGGACTAAGCACAACAAGAGGAGAACTGGCCCGGGTTCTGGTCCCGGCCGCACCCCACAATGACAATCAGCCAACCCATCCGGGGGGTAGCAGCCATAGGGGGCAGGCTAACCCTCTTCTACCGCAGGTGGGTCGAGAACACCTCGGACCAGTGGGTCCTCGCCATCATCTGAGAAGGGTATTATCTGGACTTTCTTCGGCTCCCGCTGGACAAGTTTGTGGAATCTCCTTGTTCACCCCTCAAGAGGACGGCACTAGAAGTTACCTTGCGGAGGCTCCTGTCCCTAAAGGCCATTATCCCAGTGCCTGCATGGGAGAAAAATTCTGGGCATTATTCCATTTATTTCATAGTACCCAAGAAGGAGGGCACTTTCAGGCCTGTCCTGGACCTCAAGTCAGTCAACCGACACCTACGGGTCCCCAGCTTTCGCATGGAAACTCTGCGGTCTGTCAAGAATGCAGTACAGCCAGGGGAGTTTCTCACATCCCTAGATCTGTCGGAAGCCTACTTGCATATCCCAATCCATCGGGATCACCAATGCTTCAAAGTCCTGAATCAGTACTTCCAGTTCCGAGCTTTACCCTTCGGGTTAGCCACCGCGCCGCGGACCTTTACCAAGGTCATAGTAGTAGTGGCAGCCTCACTCAGGAAGGAAGGAATCCTCGTCCATCCCTACCTGGACGATTGGCTGATCAGGGCAAAGTCACCGGAGGAGAGCCACCAGGCAACCAACAGAGTTATATCTCTTCTGGAAAGCCTAGGATGGGTAGTAAACTTGAACAAGAGTTCCCTACAGCCTTTTCAGTCACTGGAATACCTAGGGGTCCGTTTCGACACCCAGGAAGACAAGGTCAGTCTGACCTCCAGGAGGAGATCAAAGCTCCGGAATCGTCTGCTGGCCCTGCTGAGCGCCACCCGGCCCACAGCTTGGGATTATCTACAGGTCCTCGGCCTCATGGCATCCACTCTGGAGGTGATACCATGGGTGCGGGCTCATATGAGACCATTACAACGCGCCCTCCTATCTCGGTGGAGCCCACGATCACAGAACTACACCGTACACCTACCTCTACCAGCCAGAGTGCGGAATCAGCTACGGTGGTGGTTACAGCCCGGCCACATGAGCCGGGGGTCACGAATGTCCTCCCCAACCTGGACCCTGCTCACTACAGATGCCAGCCTGAACGGATGGGGAGCACACTGCGAAGAACTCACCGCCCAAGGGCGGTGGAACAGAGAAGAGTCAGGGTGGAACATCAACCGACTAGAGGCACGGGCAGTCAGGCTAGCATGCCTGCGATTTGCCCACAGAGCGCTCAGAGTGATGTCGGACAACGCCACCACAGTGGCATACATCAACCGACGGGGCGGAACCAGAAGCCGACAGGTATCCCTAGAAATAGCCCCCCTGATGACTTGGGGGGAAGCAAATCTCCAGGACATCGCCGCCGTCCACATCGCTGGGAAGGACAACACTGCGGCAGACTTCCTCAGCAGAGAAAGCCTAAACCCGGGGGAATGGCAGCTGTCGCCCACAGCTTTCCAGATAATTGTGGATCAGTGGGGGACGCTGGGCATGGACCTACTAGCGGACAGGTCCAACGCTCAAGTACCCAGATATTTCAGCCGCAGGCGGGATCCTCTGTCCCAGGGGATCGATGCCCTGGTACAGCCATGGCCTCAGGGGATCCTGCTATATGCCTTTCCTCCATGGCCCCTGCTGGGTGCCATTATACACAAGATTCAGCGGCACAGAGGCCTAGTTCTTCTAGTGGCCCCGGACTGGCCAAGAAGACCCTGGTACGCAGACATGAGAAGACTACTGGCAGGGAATCCACTACCCCTGCCTCCACACAGGGACCTGCTGCGGCAAGGTCTCATTCTCCACGAGGATCCAGCTCAATTCTCTCTTACGGTCTGGCCATTGAGGGCTAGACTGAAGAAAAGAGGATACTCGGGGCCGGTAATAGATACACTCCTCCGAGCACGCAAGTTCTCCACATCACTAACATATATAAGGATCTGGAGAGTATTTGAAGCCTGGTGCGACACTCATAGCACCAATCCACTTGCCGCTAAAATCCCTATCATTTTGGATTTCCTGCAAGATGGACTTCAGAAAGGTCTGTCCCTCAATTCAATCAATTGAATTCAGGTGGCAGCGCTATGCTGCTATGGTCCCCGGAGTGACGGCAACAGCATTGCCACACACCCAGACGTTTCACGTTTCCTGAAAGGAGTCAAACACATTTGCCCGCCAGTGAAGTGTCCAGTGCCCCTGTGGAACCTCAACCTAGTTTTGGAATTTCTAGCGGGACCCGCCTTCAGACCCCTTCGGGGCCTGTCTCTCCGTTCTCTCACTTTGAAGATGGTGTTCTTGCTGGCTGTATGCTCAGCACGCTGCATCTCAGAGCTACAAGCCCTGTCCTGTCGTGACCCGTTTCTCAGAATCACTCCAGAGGCTATCCATCTTCGCACGGTTCCTTCCTTCTTACCCAAAGTAGTCTCACACTTCCACCTCAACCAAACCATATCCTTGCCTACCACGGAAGGTTTGAAGAAGTCGGAAGAAGGTCGAATACTACGCCATCTCGACATCGGCAGGCTGCTGTCCAGTTACCTGGAAATGTCAGAAGCAGTACGAAAGATGGACCACCTGTTCATCCTTCACCACGGGAAGAAGCAAGGGGAAGCGGCCTCACGGGCAACCATTGCCCGCTGGATCAAAGAAGTTATCAAGGCGGCCTACGTAGAGGCAGGAAAACCACCACCTCTACGGGTCAAGGCTCACTCTACCAGAACGCAAGCGGCCTCCTGGGCAGAAACAAGGATGCTGTCGCCTGCAGAGATATATAAAGCGGTGACGTGGTCCTCCCTCCATACCTTCTCCAGATTCTACCGTCTGGACGTCCAGGCCAGGGAGGACACAGCGTTTGCGAGAGCAATCCTAAACGGACCTTGGGCAGCCTCCCACCCAGTCCGGGAGTAGCTTTTGTACATCCCACTTGTTTTGAGTCCATCTGCTACACGCTAGGAAATGTAGAGATTACTTACCTGATAATCTCGTTTTCCTTAGTGTATGCAGATGGACTCAGCATCCCGCCCGGCTGCCGGTAGACATGGGGATTCACCGACTCACGGTAAGCCATGTTTCCTTATATAGGGCTTCCACCCTGCCGGGTGTCGACGCCTTCCAGTTGAGAACACTGGCGGTCTCCAGCTACTATCAGTCGGTCAGAGTAATCCTGTTCATTTAATCGATCGGTCAGCTACAGCTTTTGCAAGGAAGATTACTGAGTTGCTGCACTTCCTGTGGGGATATATGTACTACGTGCTGATGTCAGATCCGTCTCCAACTGCTAGCACGAGCACACTATACCCACTTGTTTTGAGTCCATCTGCATACACTAAGGAAAACAAGATTATCAGGTAAGTAATCTCTACAATTTGTACATGCAAATACATAAAACAATATTGCTTAGTACTCAGTAGCTACCGTTTGGCTTATCACTGTGTTTTGTCTCCTGCAATAGACTTCTGGGTATGTTTTTAGGGACCCTGTTATGAATCTTAAGACAAAATGGCGCTCTTTTTTTTCATTGCCACTTAAGATACTGTATCCTCTTTTTTGTCAGCTTTATGTTTCTTTTAGTGAGTGATACACATCTAGGAAGCAAATGGAGAAAATCCCATGCTGCGAATCTCAAATGCGATGTCAGCCAAAGCCTTTTTAAAAATAACAAAGTCTTTTTATTTTCTTGCTTTCCAGAAACAAGGGCAGACCAGAAGCACCAAAGGTTTGTGACCCATGTTCTACGTGCATCCTATTGGGCGGGGTCCCTATCATTATACTGTATAATTACTTGCTGTCCCATGTAATCATTTTCAGAGCTCTACATTCAGAGCAAGCTGCAGCCATCTTTGCATTCTTTTACAGAGAGGAAGACCTCAATGCGGATTTATTTGGATTTGTTTCTGTCATTTAGTGCTTGCTAAATTGTTTTAACGCACACTAAAAGCATTTAGCATGTGCTAAATGGTAGAAAAGAAATGGATCAAAATTTCCTTGTGTTGCTCTCGGGGGTGGACCCTTGTCCTGGAACAATGGAGAAGGGCTCCCTGGTAGGGACCATGAAGCACCTGCCCCCCAGGGGGCGGAGCACTGAAGGAGACAGAGGCTAGGTAGAGCTTCACCACTGGAAGCTCAAGGTCCCCCCGGGAGGAGCCCATAGGGACCCGGGCCGCTTGGACTTAGCTGGGCCTCGCAGGGTCTCCTGGAGAGATGAGAGTCAGGCGTGCCCACAGACAGGAGGGGAGCACGGTCAGGTTCGAGGCTGGAGGTCAAGTAGAGCAAGGAGGACCAGAACAGCGTAGGTGATGACAAGGCTAGGAACAGAGCCAGAATCTTGAGATGTGTTCAAGCAGGCAGAGGTCAGAATCTGGGGATCAGGCAGAGGAGTGGTCAGCAAAGCAGGGGTCAGGTTCTGGAGGTCAGACAAGGTCACAGGCAGGCCGAGGTCAGAAGGCAGGCGGCAGGCAGGCAAATCGAGGAGCAGGCTGGAGTCAGGAGGCAAGCAGCAGGCAGGCCAAAGTCAGTACCAGAGAGACAGTATGAGGGTACCACCTGGGTAGACGAATAGACGAACAGGAACAAGAGGACGCTGGAGAACTAGGATGCAGGAACAAGCCAGGAACAAGACTGGAACAGAAGGATCCTGAAACAAGACTGGAGCAAGGTTCAGACGCAGTGACAATCTAGCAAAACACTAACCCGATTGCCAAGGAAGTCCAAGCAGGGCTTCCTTATATCAGGGAATCAATCAGGGTACGCCACGGAGCTAGGACCCGCCCCTGGCCCTGGCTGGGCGGTCCGCGCGCGTGTGCGTAGGGGCATGGCCAATGCCCCCGAGGACGCCGAGCTCCGGCCTGAGGCCCGATGCGTAGTGGAAGGCCCGGCGACCGCCGCTGTGGGGCACCGAGGCCTGGAAGAGCTTGCAGCTGCCGCTAGGCAGTCCGACCTGGGACCTGCCGGGGAACCAGGGAGGTGAGCAGGCCCGTGCGTGGGCCTGCCGCGGACGGGGTGCGTGACAGTTTCAGACTGGACACAAAACAAAATCAGGAAATGTCATTGGTGTTTCCCTGTTCATTTTCCAATGACAGCACATCAGTCCATTCATTTAATATCAAACCAAGTAAAGGTGTTATCTGTCCATTTCCTAATAAATACTGTACTAATGCAAAGACAAAGGTCCTGCCACAAACAATAAACTCATTATGATTTCAGGGTGCTGTGTTCATTAGTAAGTATTCATTTAACATTAACTGAAGGAGTATTTCCTTTTTCAAAAATCAGCAAAGATATGATAGTTATAAATTTACACACGAAAACACCTCCCATGCTGTTTGAATATTTATTTCAGGGTTTGACAAATATATATATTTTTATTTTTTATAGTAAATCTCTCCTGAGTATCTGCTTTTATGACAATTGCTATTTGAATTTTAGACTCCAGTTGCCTTTTCAGAGGCCAAAATCGATTTGGGTGTATTGAGCCCTAATGGATCGCCTCTGCTAAGCCTGTTGATCTAGAATCTGATAAGATTTTCTCTGGGATCTTTTATGGACGCCTGATGCCTGAATTATTACAACTCTGTATCTCGTGAGAATGGACGCTGGGTCTCAGCCATGTTTTCAAAATCTACATGTGTCACTTTCGCAGGGAACTTATGATCACCTTCTCTTGGACATGCCGGTCACTCGAGAACAAACGAATCACTATCGGGTTCTGGCCGAAACTGCTCGCAGCGAGCTCGCTGCCCTGCATGTCAAGTTCGAATGTGCTCAGACCGAGGTAAGACTAGACAGATGAAGACCTGTCGCTGGGCTGATCCAATGGCTCCGTGAAAAGTGCCGCCATCCAGAGGGCCCGGGTTTCACTCTGCTCCCCAGGCTGGGGATGCCGAAAAGGCGGCACTCATTCACAGCGTCTGGGGTGGGAGAGAAGGAGGGAGTCTCAGTCATTGGTGATACCCCAAATTGCCAGGTTCTGGAAGAAGCCACAGTGCGTGGCCCCCAGCCGAGGATTATTGCTGCTGTAACTGGGCTGAGTTGGAAAGGGGGATGTACAATAGAGGAGAAATGATTACAAATGAAGGCTTGTGATGCTGTAACCGAGTAGAGATTGGTTCCAATTGAACTGTTAACTCAAAGAAGGAGGAAAACTACCAATCTAAATATATATATATATGTATATACATATTTGGCAGTAATTAAATGTTATGATATTATTTTCTGAAATAACTTTGTTGTATTATGGGATAGTGGGTGGATCATTTTTCTGTTAAAATTCATCTTCTGGTTCTCCTTCAAGATATTCATCTAGCAATTCTTGCCAGCTTATTTGCACCGTGTCACATTTTATTTCCCTCCTTGAGAAAGAAATGCCCTTTGCCACTCCTTGTAAAACTCCAACACTATGGACCTTCACAAGTAATGGCCAGAAGTTCCCCCAGGTCTGGTGGGGAGCAGAAATTCAATTTAACCATGAATGCTCAGGCATTTTGTACGCCAATGCAAATGGGTCACTGGCTGAAATCCAGTGTGAACGGGGCCTTCTCCAAGGACAAGCAGGATGGTAGTCCTCATACATGGGTGACATCATCAGATGGAGCCGCGATGTGGAAAACTTATGTCAAAGTTTATGGAACTTTGACTAGGCACACTGAGCATGCCCAACCTGCTCTATCTCCTGCGCCTACGCGGGGTCCCTCTTCAGTCTCTTTTTTTTCTGCAGAGCTGTAAGCCTTGCGGTATGATTAAGCTCACTTTGGATGTTTTTTGCCTTGTGAAAAACTTTTGCTCCATGTTTTTTTCGCGGTTTGTCCTTCGATCGGTCACCTAAGAAGCATTGGCACTGGTCCTTGATGATGCATGGTGCTGGGCATGGGGATGCACTGGCTTTTGCCCCGATGCCCCCGAAGCGGCCCAGTGGCGAGAAGCGGCCATCTTCTATCGATGCCTGGGGTCTGCGACAGTCTCCAGCGGTCCTGTTGCCAGTCGCTGATCCTCTTTGCAGGTCCGAAGAAGATCTGGCCACTCCTCTTTCCTTCCGGTCGGTGTTGGCATCAGCAAAGTTTGAGGAGGAGCTGGAGTGCTGATTCTAGCTGGCTGTGGAGCGGGTGTTGCAGGGCTTCGGTTCTGTGGCACTGATGGCACCAGAGCATGTGCCACCTGTCCTTGTATTGCTTCTGGAGAAGCTCAATGTTCTCATCGGTATGTTACCGACCCATCCGGCGTCAATTCCTGGGGTGACATCAGTGCCCAGCGGGGCACCGAGGCCTCTCCCTACCAATATGGTGGTCGTTGCCTGTTCTTCTGAGAAGGAAGCTCCACCAAGGCCAGCAGAGACATCGAAGCCTGCAGCCCTCCATCCAGTTCTACTGGATATAGGCTGAGCACCTAGGGCCCTATCCGTTGTTGCATACTGTGAGGATGAGGGTCCCTATGACCCCTGAGGGGATGATCTGACAGAGTCCTCCTCTGAGGACGCTGATGGTCTCCTGTCAGACCCTTCTCCTCCAGATGAGCGAAGAAAATCTCCACCTGAGAACTTAACCTTCACAGGATTTGTGAGAATGATAGCAGAAGCCATCCCTTTTCAGCTTTTGACAGTGGAGGATGCCAGGTACAAAATAATTGAGATCCTCTAGTTCATGGAGACTCCTAAGGAAATCATGATTGTCCCGGTACATGAGATCCTTAAGGAGTTGCTGCTGAGGATATGGGAACAGCCCCTCATAGCGCCTCCCATTAACAAGAAGGCGGTCTTCCTTGTCCAGAATGCTGCTGGATTAGATAAGCGTCAGCTGCCTCACCAGTTGGTGATGGTGAATCCACTCTCAAGAGGGCCAAGTGCTTTCGCACCCATTTCTCAGCACCCCTGGGGAAGGGCCACAGAACGATGGGCACTTTTGGGAGGAAGGTGTTCCAAGGCGCCATGCTTATTGTCCGCATTGCTGTCTCCCAGCTCTACATAAGCCAGTACTTGCGGGACATCTGGAAGCAGGAGCAGGAGGTGGCTGAACAGCTGTCTCAACAGCAGCAAGACACCCTCCTGTCACTGGTGCATAAGGGTTTGGATTGTGGAAAACATGAGATCCGTGCGACTTATGATGTTTTTGAGACAGCATTGGCACCCACAGAATGACATGGCTGTGAGCCTCGGATCTCCGACTGGAGGTACAGGAAAGACTCGCTGATGTATCATGCATT
This sequence comes from Rhinatrema bivittatum, assembly GCF_901001135.1. Classification (NCBI taxonomy): domain Eukaryota; kingdom Metazoa; phylum Chordata; class Amphibia; order Gymnophiona; family Rhinatrematidae; genus Rhinatrema; species Rhinatrema bivittatum. The sequence goes on from NC_042617.1 coordinate 570,496,749, forward strand.
GGAGAGAATAATTTCAAAGATAGGGTGAGGGATGCTGTGGCCCAGCTTCAGGACCACCATGAAACCCTCCAACAACTCTCCATTAGTACTCCGGACCCATTCCGAGGTGATGTTATTAACGTGCCGCGGTATATAAAAAAAAATCACGAAATAAATAAATAAATAAAATCCTCCTCATCCAGGAGGCCGTCGAGACTGGGATCCAGGAAGTCTTTCTTTCGCCAGAGGAAGTACTATCCTCTGCTTTCTCGATCCCGTCAGCACCATCAGAGCTCCCGTGGCTGTTACAGGCAACAGGGAGCTCCCAAGACCCAGCCAGCTCCTCAGTCAACTTTGGGGACGGGGTTTTGACTGGACCGTAGGGAGCATAAGCCAGTTTGCCCGTACCCGGGACGATGGACCCTCCCTCTTTGTGAACCAGTGGCCTAGTGTAACCTTAGATCAGTGGGTTCTGTCCATCATCCGTCAGAGGTACCAATTAAATCTAATGGGTGTCTAGTCAAATTGTCCTATGTGCCCACATTGGAGGTAGATAGCACATCAGGAGGTACTACAAGCAGAGCTCTCCTCCCTCTTTACTCCCAGAACAGTCGAGCCCGTTCCACCAAGGCAAAGAGGGGTACTTCCTGATTCTGAAAAGAACAGGAGGACTCTGACCCATCCTAGACCTAAGGGCCTTGAACAAATTTCTAAAAACAGAAAAGTTCAAGATGGTTTCCCTGGGCACCTTGATCCCCTTTTTGTAAAATGGGGACTGGCTATGCACCCTCGACCTAAAGGACATGTACACTCACATCGAGATCTTCCCAGGTTTGTTGAGGGAACACAGCACTTCCAGTACCGATTTTTGCCACTCGGGCTTGCGGTTGTCACATGGGTCTTCACAAAATGCCTGGCCATGGTGGCGGTGCATCTCCACAGTCTGGGAGTGCATGTCTTCCTGTATCTGGACAATTGGCCGGTCAATAGCCCGTCTCAGGCAGGGGCCATCAGGTCCTTGCGCTTGACTATTTGGGTGCCTGAGTCACTAGGGTTCGTTCTCAACTATCCAAAGACCCATCTCAGCCCATGACCTTAATTGACTTCATAGGAGCCTTGCTAGACATGGCTCAGACCAAGTCCTTTTTGCCCTGACAGAGAGCTGTTGCCATGGCAACCATGGTGGCAGAGATTCAACAGAGCCAGCAGGTATCTGCCTGGCACATGTTAAGACTGTTGGGCCATATTGCCGCAACCGTCCATGTTACTCCCCTGGCACATATACACTTGTGAGGAGCCCAGTGAAACCTGAGGTCACATAGGCATCAGGCCACGGATGCATTTACCCAAGGGTGGGGAGCTAATGTAGATAGGCTCGGAACCCAGGGTCTTTGGTCCGCTTAGGAACGTTCTTGTCAAATCAACTTCCTGGAGCTTTGGGCGATCCAGTACATGTTATGGGCTTTCAGAGATCGGCTGTCCAACAAAGTTGTCCTGATCCAGACTGATAACCAGGTAGCCATGTGGTATGTCAACAAGCATGGAGGCAAAGGTTCATACCTCCTTTGTCAGGAAGCAGTCCAGATCTGGTCTTGGGCCCTGGCCAGGATAGAGAATGTGGAAGCAGACAGGCTGAGTTGAGCCTTCAGACCCCACGAGTGGTCCCTGGACCAGGGGGTAATGAAGTGGATATTCTGTCTCTGGGGAAGCCTAGATGTAGATCTAGGCTTCCCCAGAGAAGCCTAGATCTACATCTAGATCTAGGCTTCTCTAGATCTAGATGTAGGTGCCTTGGTTCTGCTCCCTGTACAGGTCAGATGGAAAACCAACCGCAGATGCCCTTGTCTGTGGGGCAAGGGTCTTTTATATGCGTATCCTCTGATTCCCTTAGTGGCGAAGATATTCTTGAAACTTCGTGAGGACAGAGGGACTATGATCCTCATATCCCCTCATTGGCCGAGACAGGTCTGGTTTCCAGTCCTGCAGGAGTTGTCCATCCGGAAATCGATCAGTCTGGGGGCTTCCCCAGATCTCAACACGCAAGATCAGGGCAGGCTCAGCATCCCAACCTCCAGGTCCTATTGCTCACAGTCTGGATGTTGAGAGGTTGATTCTGCAGCCATTTGATCTTTCAGAAGATGTGCCTCGGGTCCTGATTGCTTCTAGAAAGCCTTCCACTAGAAAGTTGTACAGACTGAAGTGGAAAAGGTTTTCCGGATGGTATGAGTTGAAGGCCCTAGATCCGTTCTCCTGCCCCACACAAAAACTACTTGATTTCCTTCTACGTCTGTTGAAGGCTGGCTTAAAAAACAACTCTGTTAGAGTTCATTTGAGTGTAATTGGTGCATACTACCATGGTGTAGATGGTGTGTCCACCTCTGTACAGCCTATAGTTGTACATTTCATGCGGGGCCTGCTTCAATTGAAGTCTCCCCTAAGGCATCTCGCTGTGTCTTGGAACCTGAATGTGGTGTTAGCTCAGTTGATGAAAGCTCCTTTTGAGCCGCTGTGCACCCATGACCTGAAGTACCTGACCTGGAAAGTCATATTTTTGGTGGCTATCACTTCAGCGCGCAGGGTCAGTGAGCTTCAGCCTTAGTGACTTATCCACTTTATAGTATATTTTATCACAACAGGGTAGTCTTGTGTATGCACTCTAAGATCCTTCTTAAGATGGTGATGGATTTCCATCTTAACCGGTCAATTGTCCTGCCAATATCTTTTCCCAGGCCCCATTTGTACCAAGGTGAATGAGCACTGCACAGTTTAGACTGCAAACGAGCCTTACCTTCTATCGTGAGTGGATAGAAGCCCATAGACAGTCCACCCAACTTTTTGTTTCTTTTGATAAGAATAGGTTGGGCATTGCCATTACCAAATAGACAATATCCATTTGGCTAGCAGATTGCATCTCATGTTATTCCCAGGTGGGACTGCATTTTGGGGGTCATGTCAAAGCTCAGAGCCATGGCAGCATTGGTGGCCCACTTGCGAACAGCTCCCGTGGAGGAGATCTGAAAGGCTGCAAAGTGGAGTTCTCTCCACACATTCACATCCCGTTACTGTCTGGATAGGGATGGCTGACGCGATAGTAAGTTCGGCCAGTCTGTCCTTTGGAACCTGTTTAAAGTGTAGAACCCAACTCTCCCAACCTAGGGCATGTTGTTTGGGTTCAGGCTGTCTCCTCCTCTGTTACTAACCACACTGGTGTTGTGCCCTTGGGCACCTGGTTAGGTGTCTGTTTTCCCCTTTTTATGTTGGGGAGCATCCTGTAGTTAGGGATTCACCCATGTGTGAGGATTACCATCCTGCTTGTCCTCAGAGATAGCAGAGTTGCTTACCTGTAACAGGTGTTCTCCGAGGACAGCAGGATGTTAGCCCTCACGAAACTCACCTGCCACCCCGTGGAGTTGGGTTTCTCCTATTTTTTTATTTTTAATCATAATTCTATATTACGAGACTGAAAAGGGACCCCATGTAGACGCAGGGTATAGGGCATGCTGGGCATGCTTAGTGTGCCTAGTCAAAGTTCTAGAAACTTTGACATGTTTTCCACATTGGAGTTCCATCTGATGATGTAACCCATGTGTGAGGACTAAAATCCTGTTGTCCTCGGAGGACACCTGTTACAGGTAAGCAACTCTGCTTTCTCCACCCCACTGATGAGTTAATGTTATTTATGGAAGGATTTGCTTCTTTATCCTGACTCAGAAATACAACCTATAGTGGCATTGCTACTTGAAGGGTGGCTATTATTGTTTAAGGAGGACTGCTACTGTTTTATAATTGTATGTGTTTTATCATGAAGTGTATTGTTTAATGAGTGTATGTGTTGTATCATGAACGGTATTGTTTTATGATTGTATGTGTTCTATTATGAATGTTATGTTGCAATCTCTTCTGAGCATTTTTTGGTAGGATACATGAATTTACAGAAGCACATTGACACTTCCAGTTGCAGAAGTACTTGATTTCTTAATTGGATAATTAATTATTTTTATACTCCTCCAAATCTGCACTAAATGGAAGTTTGAATGCCAAAAAAACAAAGTCACTGGAATTCTGAGCCCTAAAGATAGTCAGTTGACCTCCAGACATGAAAATCATGAGACAGAAATGACATCTTTTGTTTGCCTGCATAAAGTTCTCCTGTGACTTTCGGATCATATCTGCTTAGCTTTCTGGTTAGAAGCTATTTTTTATAGACTTACATAAGAACATGCTATACTTGGTCAGACCAAGGGTCCATCAAGCTCAGCATCCTGTTTCCAGCAGTGCCCAATCCAAGTCACAAGTACCTGGCAAGTACCCAAAACTAAGTATATCCAATGCTACTGATGCCAGTAATAACAGTGGCTATTTTCTAAGTCAACTTGATTAATAGCAGGTAATGGACTTCTCCTCCAAGAACTTATCCAAACCTTTTCTAAACCCAACTACATTAACTGCACTAACCTCATCCTCTCATAAATACAAATATATACACACACACACACACACACACACAAACCTCCACCCTCTCATATATACTCACACACACATACCCTCTTATATATACACATACATACACACACACACACACACACACTCACACACCCTCTCATATATACACACACACCCTCTTGTACATAGACATACATAGACACACTCTCTCATACATACACACACACCCCTCTCATATATGCACGTACACACGCACAAACACACACACACCCTCTCATACATAAACAGACACCCTCTCAAATATACACATACACATACACACACCCACACCCTCTCATATATATATATACACACACACACCCCCTCTAATATATACTGTGATGAACTCTGAGGGATAGTGACATCTTGTCCCCAGTCTTCTTTTTATATTTGGCATATGCTGGAAGGGCTGACTCTTGCTAGTTTTCCTTTTGTGATTTTGTTTGGTTTCTTTTCTAGATTCTCTATCTCTCACATGGAGTACTTTTAAAGGACTAGGGGGGTCATTTATCAAAGTGCTATATGGCGTTTTCACATGCGTTAAGCCCTTTTCGCATGCTGAAAGCACCTTTATCACATGCGAAAAGGTGCGATGCAAATTAGGAAAAGGGGAGGAGTTTGGGGCAGGATTTCTGGCCAAGTGGGCCGGCTTCACAATTTGCAAAGCTATATCACACAGCTTTTAACTACACCTTTTTCATTTGCGTTAAGCCATGCGATATGGCTTTATCGCATTTTGCAATGTTTTCAGTATTTTAAGGGGAGAGAAAGAGAGAGCCTAGCTATAAGGTCCTCATTAGTGTAGGGGTGAGGGGTCACTTTGACATTCAGAGTGAGACGTACGAACAGAACAGTGCACTCTTGTGAAGATTTGATGACCTTGGAGTGAGGAAACTCACTCAAAGATGAGATTTGTGCAGTGTTCTCTCAACCTAGCTTGATGTTACCCAGGTAGAGAGTCCATCAAGTTAGGTTGAGAGAACATTGCACAAATCTCATTGTTGTGTGAGTTTCCTCACTCCGAAGGTCATCAAATCTTCACAAGAGTGCACTGTTCTGTTCGTACGTCGCACTCTGAATGTGAAGATGGCCCCTAACCCCTACACTAATAACTAAACCTCACCTCAAGTAGTTAGGTGGGCCTCTTATAGAGATATAAATACCTACCTAGTATGAGGGCCTTATAGTTAGGCTTTCTCTCTCTCCTCCCCACCCACAGTGGTTGTAGGTAGGAAATGCAACAATTCTGGCACTTATCTCAAAGTGTGAAAAAGTTATCACAGTTTGCACTAATAGCTATACGAAGCGCTAAGATAGTGCACTTTGCGACACACCCCTTTTCCTATCGCATGTGATATTTAGTGCATTTTCATAAATCCAGGCCAAAGTTTGTTAATTCCTACTTTTTTCATTTCTTTTTTTTCTAACTGTGTTGGATTTTTCATTCTGATTACTTTTCTGAACACATGATTTTGTAAAATTCATAAACAGAAATAAAAAATATGTATTGGGGCTTAAAATGATTCTTTGCAGACATTGCCTTTCTTTGCTGATGTCAGCTTCTGAGAGAAGCGTTCTGACTTTTGCATTCTGTTTCAATAACTTTTCTTCCTGGAGAGACATGTCAGCTGATATGCCTCATAGTAACAGGCACTGCCATTAGAGAATTTCCTGCAGCTGTAAGCAGATGTCCTGAGCCAAAGATGGATGCATATAAAGAATGCTAAAAGCAATCACGGCAGTAGAGTCCTCTGGCAAGGAGACTTGCTTTTAGAAAAATGTGATTTAATCCAAATAATTAAAAAAAAACTTTAAAAAACCTCATAATTTAAATGACTTTTAATTTTTTTTTAAAGGGCAATTTTCAAACTGCCAGCATGGGTGCAAAGTCTGCGGGTACATTTTATCTGTGGGTTTTGCACCAGTTTTCAAAGGAAAAATATGCATATACTTGCACTTTGAAAATTACCATGGGGACAAAGCCTCTGCAGACATCTGCAGCACTTTGCTTTTTCTGCAGATGCTTTTTGCAAGGAAGGTAAAGCACGTAAGTTTACAAATGCAAGCTATTTTTCCTCCCCTGACCCCAACCCATCCCTAGGAGAGTCGCCTCCCTCTGCGGCTAATCGTGTGCTTTTGATAGTTGTGCTTCTCCCTGATTCCATAAAATAACTTCAGTTGAATGCACTGATTTCTCTGCTTTTATTTTGTAGCTCCTTGACCTTCGGACTCGGCTGAACGCCAAAGAAGTTTCCCTCCACGAGCTGAAGAGTGAAGTAGAAAGCTATAAAGAGAACAATGCAAGGCAGTCCTCTCTGATCAGCTCTTTACGAGGCAGGGTGCAAGAGATGGATGAAGAATCAGGCCTGCTTGCTACTTCCAAGACTCGGGCAGAGATGGCAGTGCAGGCTGTGCTCCAAGAAAATCAGGAGATGAAGGAGAAGATCCAGGAAGAAGAGGCCAGGGTGAAGTAAGGGGCTGTATTAATCCCTTATAGTCTTTGACTTCAATACATGAGATGTCAGGGTGGTATTTTTGTCTATTTAGAGTCATAAGCACAGGTTATTCTTCTGTGTGTGAGCGGTTTGAGCAGAGAGGTACCCGCATGGGACCTTTAAATATTTACAGCCAAAAGCTACGTGTTACCTTGGGCACATTCATTCATATGCTACATTTTAGAAAGTCTGCAGAGAGGCCCTGCGCATCTCAGAAAAGCTGAATAACCCTTCTTTTCAGGGTTTTAGGCCAGTTCCCACTCTGCAGTACATAAAGCTTTATGAGCTTCACTGCAATATGCATGAGTCTCTTTTCCCTTTTCAGACAGCAAAGTTGCTTTGCTGACATCACAAAGATTAGTAATACAGTGGAAGAAGAGCATGAAATGGCTTGAAGCCTGTGTTAAGTAAGGGCAAGAAACTAAAAATGCTTGTCTACTTGTCAGCTGGCCTCATCTGAATGCAAACACTTACATGCCCCATCTCCAGAGGAAGCAATGGGTAAAAAGGCACATGGAAATACACATAGAAAATACTTGTTGGTGATCAAAAATAGTTCTGTGACTTAGAAAGGTAAAATGCATGATGAACCTCGGTCATGGAAGGCTAACATGTCAAAATGGAAAATAAATTTCCGATGTCAGCATTCTACTTTAACAGTTCTGTCCATAAACGTGTAATACTGGCTACTCATATGGCAAAAGACATCTTTCTCTTGATAAGAAGATTCAGCAGTCCAAACCATCTACAAGTTACAGCTGCATGTGACATAGCAACCCACACATCAACCCATCACAGAAAGTGTAGGGGCAGGGGGGAATAGAGCCTCCTCTGTAGCACATTAGGTTTCCATTCCTGCCACACCTATCCAGGCGGACTCCATCTATGGTATCTCCTCCTTACTTCTATACCTTCGTGCATATCACCCTGGCCATCACATCCAGCATCCCATATTATCTGATAGAAACCCCTTCTCACCTCCTGCTGCTTCCGCTCTGTAGAGGAAACGGCATGTAGTAAGGCATGTAGACAACCATTGCATACATAAAAGATACCTAGAGCCAGATCAGTGACTGCTGCCAGTTACTGGCCCCTTTAAATTGGTTTGTGGTGCTGCCTTTGTGGATGCTTTATACCCTTGAAAGAAGGAGTTGCTGCTCATTATTTGAATGAACAGAAGACTCCCATCCCATGGACTAGCAAGGTCCTTTTTCCTGCAGTTTGTCATCCCTGTTACCTACTGATGTCTTGGAGGCATATAATGAAATCTCCTTCTCCCCATCCCAGTAAGAATAATTGATTTTATGGTCATAGTCTGTCAGTGAAGTTCGGGCTGCTCACACATTGTTGAGCATTATTTGCTTGTGGTTTTCTTTTTCCTTTTCTGCCATAAAAATGACGCACAATTAAGCTCCGGAATTTGTTAGTGCAGTTAGTGTAGCTGGGTTCAAAAAAGGTTTGGATAAGTTCTTGGAGGAGAAGTCGATTAACTGCTATTAATCAAGTTTACTTAGGAATAGCCACTGCTATTAATTGCATCAGTAGCATGGGATCTTCTTGGTGTTTGGGTAATTGCCAGGTTCTTGTGGCCTGGTTTGGCCTTTGTTGGAAACAGGATGCTGGGCTTGATGGATCCTTGGTCTGACCCAGCATGGCAATTTCTTATGTTCTTATGCCAGTTTGTAGTGTTATCTGGCTAACTCAGGACTTGATTTACTGAAGCTTTTCTCCCATTCTGTGTATGGGAAAAATGCTTAGTAAATGAAGCCCTTAGCTAGAAAACTTGATAACTGCCAGAGAGCAGTCCTAAGGTTAGCCAGATAAACCTATCTGACTAACTTTGCCGGCTGCCCAGCTGTTGAAAATGGACTCCTATGTGTATATTGTTAGTGAATTTATGGGAAAAAGAGGATGAGGTAAGATATAAAGGAGAGGCTTATGTGGTAAGTGACGAAGTTTACGGTTGTGTAGGATGTAGTTGTTGCCAGAAGCTTTTTAAATGGTGAGTCCCACAGTCTGCTGTGCAGAATATTTATTGTACTTTCTCTTTGAAAACAGTTTTTGCTATAAGAGAGTGCAGCCAGAGTTTTTTGTTTTTTTTTTTTACAAAGAAGTTTGTCACATTTCACTTTCATGGCACATGATAGATTAAAATGACATGAGCTGTTTAAGCGAAGGAAAAGTGTCAAAATTATTCCCAGGTCAAAACAGCCGGGAGGGCGTACACGTATGCATGGATGCCGGCTCCGCTCGTGCGAATGGACGTGGCCATTTTAAAACATATGTACGTATATGTGCGCATGGTATAAAATCAGCTGTATGCATGTACATGTGCATAATTTTATATGGATGCGCGCATGTGCACACAAATGTCGCCTCTACCACATAAGTGGGGAGGGGATTTTAAAAGCAACATGCACCGAAGCAGTAGCCCTTTTTTCCAGTTTGCCCAGTTAGTGGATCAGACTTCCTAATCCCCCTGTTATGTAGCTTCCCTTTTACCCTTTTACCCCTGACCCCTATGCCCCGCTGACTCTCCTAGTTTTTTTTTAATACTTGCATGCGGCAGAGGTAAAGTTACGCTGTAGGGGACCCCGGCACAGGCTTGTGAGCGTAAAAAAGGATTGGATAAGTTCTTGGAGGAGAAGTCCATTAACGGCTATTAATCAATTTTACTTAGGGAATAGCCACTGCTATTAATTGCATCAGTAGCATGGGATCTTCTTGGTGTTTGGGTAATTGCCAGGTTCTTGTGGCCTGGTTTGGCCTCTGTTGGAAACAGGATGCTGGGCTTGATGGACCCTTGGTCTGACCCAGCATGGCAATTTCTTATGTTCTTATGTTCTTAATGCGCGCACATTTCAAAGTAACTTCCTGGCATGCCCATGTCCTGCCCGTGCTCCACCCAGCCCATGTTTATGGCCTGCCCCCTTTTTAAAACTTTCTTTATTGTGAGTGTGCCAGGAGATACGCGCATATGCATCAGCCTTTTAAAATCTGCACAGTGCCCGTCGGCCTGCCTTCTGCACGTATCTCCCGGCCTTGGCGCGAGTAGGACTTTTAAAATTCACCTGATATTCTATAATAGAAGCTATATGGCTGTGACAAGGGACCAGTTGGAAATATTCCTCGCCCCGAGTGCTCCTGGTGGTGAATATTAGCCACCTAAATGGTGAATAAACCATGAGCAGAGCAATGAGCATTAACGGGGTGTCTGCAGTACTTCTGCCTCCTGTGCACCCCAAATGCCTTTTTTTTGAGTTGAGCAAACATCACTTTTATTTCCGGAATATCCACGTTTATGAAAATTCGCGTTTGACAAAGCTTGAATAATTTGAGTTGTTTGCTCTTCAGAGCCCCAAAACCCAGGAGGGAAATGGGAACCTTTTGCGCAGAGGGGAGTAGTTGTCACCCTTAAAATGCTTCCATCCCATTCTCTTCTGGGGAGAGTGGCAGCTCGACTTGCAGTTGCTAATCTTGGCATTCCACTTCTGTCTTCCTCAATTAATGGGGCATTTCACCGTGGCAGTCTCTTGAGCCTGGCCAAGCTGAAATGTTCCCTGAGATTCCACCACGCTCAACTTAAGAAAGAGCTTTAAAATTTAAAAGTTGTTTTTATTGTGAGAAGCATTGGGGAAGGAATAGTTCTTGTTTTGGCGTGCACCAAGCCCAAGATCATGCGAAAAACGACTTTTAATTAAGAGTTGTTGTCTCCATTTGTGATTGCATAGCACTGTTTAGCACTATAGAATCTCAGGGACCATTTGACATTTTTTATTTTTGGATCAGGAAAGTTGAATTGCCTTTGTACAGGGTGATTTTCACACATAGGGCTCAAGCAAGTGCAGAATTTTAGCTGGATTGAGGGGGAGGCGTTCCCGGTGGCGTGTTTTGGGTGAGATTGGAAAATAACACAGGTAGATTGTACTTTCATATCTACAAGTATTTTCCATTAACATTTTACCCATAGAAACAGTAGGAGCTAAAATCTGGGAGTCCTTTGAGCCTGTGGCAGTTTTGAAAGAGAAAGAACACATAACACTTTCCCTTTGAACATTAGGTACATGGTCTGTGAGTACAAAATACCTATGGACTTTGCACCTAGGCAGACAGTTTGAAAACTGTCCCCTTTAAACATTGCTTTCCAACGTGCTCCTCTAGTTGGAAAAAATTCAGTCTACACTGTTATAAAACATTGAATAGCAAGGAAATGCTATGCTGCTGATGAGACCAGAATGCTATATGAATAGAATAGTAGTAAAAAAATATTTCTTTACAAATACTGTCCCCTGTTGGTATGAATGAGTTCTCTATTTTCCCATAGTCCCCTATCTTATCTTTTTTCCCCCAATCCACACATTGACTGTGGTGGTTTGCCATGTTTTATCATAGCTAAGAATCATAGCTAAGAATATGGTTCTCAAACAGCCATGGCAATCTAAGGTAGTATGCAGAACATATTTAGAATAACGGAAACATATCTCATGCTAAAAGCAAATGCTGAGCAAGTTCCTGGAACACAACATTCACCTGATACACTGCTGCAAAGATACTGGTTTATTAAGGCATCCCCAGGAGTCATCTATATGTCTGCTTTGTTGAGGTGTTCTTATGTTATAATAACTGGAATCTCTTGGTCAGTGTTTGACCAACATGGGAAACATTAGGAGGATGAAGCTGAAAGCTGTAACTCCTCCCTTTCAAGATCATATTAGTAGTTGCTGTGGAGCATAAAATTTCTATTTTAAACATTCCATTTCGAAATACATTTTAAAATAAAAAGGCTGATAGTCAAAGGCTTTGTCCGAGTAACTTTAAACTTTATCCAGACAAAAGCCAAGATTTGAAACGTCCTCTCTGCTGATGACTACATTTTTTTCTGTCTAAGGGGAGTCATGTGATGCGGTGACCATGGGTAGACATGCACTAGAGCAACTCTGGGTGCCACCCCTAACTTTTTGGAATTCCTGCACAATTTACACTCTAACTCACTTCCCACCAACTGGGCACAGCACAGAATGTATGGACAAATTTATGGTGCCACAACTGCAGACTACGATGACTTAAGTAAACTAAAAGAGAAAGACAAATCAAAGCCATCCAATGAGAAAATGACTGATGTAAACGACGATTCAGGCCGAGAACCACCAGATGCATTAATTACAGAGTTAACTTCCTTACAGGCCAATTCAGTAAAAACGCGGGAGAGCGGACGAACGCCCGCTCTCCCGGCGCACGCACCGGCCACTCGCCGGTGTGCGCGATACAGTATGCAAATGAGGTGGTGCGGTAGAAACAGGCATCCATAGCGCCTCCTTTTAGCCCGGAGCAGTGGCTGTCAGCGGGTTTGACAGCCGACGCTCAATTTTGCCGGTGTCGGTTCTCGAGCCCGCTGACAGCCATGGGCTCGGAAACCGGACGCTGGCAAAATTGAGTGTCCAGTTTTTGACCCGACAGCTGCCGGCCAACTTCAAAATTTTTTTTTCTTTTTTTTAAACTTTTTTTTACTCTTCAGGACCTCTGACTTAATATCGCCATGATATTAAGTCAGAGGGTGCACAGAAAAGCAGTTTTTACTGCTTTTCTGTGCACTTTCCTGGTGCTGGAAGAAATTAGCGCCGACCTTTGGGTAGCCGTTAATTTTTGAAAGTAAAATGTGCGGCTTGGCTGCACATTTTACTTTCTGTATCGCGGGGAATACCTAATAGGGCCATCAACATGCATTTGCCCCTTACTGAATAAGGGGTAAAGGAAAACGCGTGTCCAAAAGCATGTTAACAGTGCACTCCGTCAGAGCGCACTGTACTGTATTGGCCTGTTAGTGATTATGGGCCTGGATAGTCACCTTGAAAAAAAAAATCAATGAAAATATCACAGAGATAAAACTCTCTGTACAAGAAATAGGCAAAAGAGTGAATGAAGCAGAAAGAAGAATATCAACATTGGAAGACAGTAATAGTGAGATGGCTGGCAACTATGAGAGGCCCGTAAGATACAGGCCGCACAAGCAGATGAGAACTGTTTACATCAGATTAATTTGGAATTTGTGGGCTTGTCTGAAAACATTCATGAAACTGACCTAGTTTCGGTATTGGAAGCATGGTTGCCACAAGCAGTCAGTGCGGTGGATTTGTCGGGCAAGGTGGTAATAGTGCGTGCACACCGCATAGGAGCTAAAATGGCAACACAGTCAAAGCCAAGAGTGGTAATAGCCTACTTTCCTAATTTTTTGCAAGCATATCGGAAGTGCAAGGAAATCACATACCAAGATTCTAAAGTGCTGTTGTTCCAAGATTTTTCACCTGTAGTTGTGAGTCGCTGCAAAGAGTTTTCCCCAATATGCTCTGAATTGATGTGCAAGAATATCTGCTTCAGTCTTCAATACCCACCTTGACTATGAGTGTGGCAGACCTCAGAATTTGGTGACCCCAGCAGATGCAGCTACCATTTTTGACCACCCTGCGCGATTCGGTCTTCAACAATGGGTGAACCTGTGTGTTCGGTAGGGGCAGAGAGCAGGTTTGCTGAGCAATTGTAGTGTTTAATCTATGTATTCATTGTGCGATAATACCTTTTCCCAGTAATGCACAGCTAAAGCAGGCACAAAGCACAGAAAAAAGGTGCGTTTATTTCTGGCATTAAAACCTGTGTTGCTGTGCATTACTCTATCACATTCCATGTTAGGAGCTGGTCATTACCATTAACTCTGCCCAAACTCCTTCCATCTGCATAGCAAAAGTGACATTTGTATACTAGTGCGCGTTGCGCTATTTAACACGCATGTTAAGGAGTTATCGTGTGTGTTAGGGCGTTAACGCTAGCGTTAATGCGAAATGATAAATGACCGTATTAGCCTACTATGACTTATCTAGCCAAGTAACAAGGGATATTCAACGGCATGGTTATGCCACTGAATAACTGCTGTCAAGGCACTACTTAGCCAGATAAGTTAAATCTGACTAAATTAGATCAGCTCTATGGCTAGACTAACTTATCCAATTAACTTAACCAGATAAGAATGAATATCGCTACTTATTTGGTTAAGTTAACCAGATATGTAGTGTCTCCCAGATCTGCCCACTGCCTGCCCACAAATTGGCCAGCTAAAAGATAGCCAGATAAGTGACTTTTCCGGCTATCCAACACAAAACATATTTTCAGTATTGGGCCCTCAGCGCTTATGTTGTATGAATGGAATCCCAGCTGCTACATTTTGGCTTCATCTAATAATGATGGCACTGTGTAATGGATGTCTCGTCATGTATCTGTGCTCTTTGGAATACTTTTACCTGAGCTTTTTTGATCCATATGATGTTTGTAATTAGGGAGGTGGGATATGATTGCTGAATGGGGAGAAAATAAGAGAAAAATGTATTCTTGTATTGTCAGTTTACATTGATGTTACAGAGCAGCAATAAAAACAGTTAAAAAAAAATAAATTTCCGACTAGTTTATTACCCACACAAAATTTAGCCAGAGTAAAAAGAGATGATGATGGAGGCATTCATTAAATCTTAGATACTGAGCGCTGATATTCAGTACTGCCTAGGTCAGTGATGGCTAACCTATGACACGCGTGTCAGAGGTGTCACGCCGAGACGTGTTTGCTGACACGCGCAGCATTTCATGGACTATCGGGATTTTTTTTTTTCCTGCTGTGCCGATCCTTTATTTTTTTTTTTTTTAGCGGCTGCGCCGACCCTTTAAAATTAGTTTAGTATCTCTCCCCCCCCCCCCCCCATGCCCCCGGGTGCAGAGAGGCTCATGCGGCGCAACGACAGGCAGATAGGGATCGCATTTAAACGCGCTGATGCCCCTCCTCCTTCCTGCCTGTGCGGCCCGGAAGTAAACGTTGCCGGAGCCGCGTGGGCAGGAAGGAGAGAAGCATCAGCGCGTGCAGAAGAGGAGCAGCACTTGAGCTTACAGGCCGCCGCGAATCCCACCCAAGTCGCAGCGGCCTGAGAAGAGGAAGAAGCCCGGTAGCAGGGCCGCTGCAGAGCCCATCCTGCGGCGACCCGCGACGAGGCGGCCCAGAGGTGAGAGAGGCTGAGGGTCTGTAGAGGGGGTGTGTGTGTGTGTGCGCGTGTATGAGACGAGTTGAGAGATTGTGTTTGAGAGTGAATGTTTGCAGAGACAGCATGAGACAGCATGTGCTTGAGCAAGACAGCATGTGGGAGTGAGAGAGAGCCTGGGTGTGTGAAAGTCAGACAGCATGTGCCAGTGAGAGACTGTGTGTGTGTGTGTGTGTGTGTGTGTGTGTGTGAGAGAGAGAGAGAGAGAAATGCATGTGAGAATGAGAACCTGACTGTGTGTTTGAGGGAAGAAGATGGAGAGAAAAGAAACAGAAAAAAAGACAATATAAAAGGAATTGGCAAAAAAAAAAAAAAGAAAGGGAAGGTGGAAAAAAATAAGAAAGGGAAGGTGGAAAAAAAAAGCCTGTGACCAATCAATTAGAAAACTAAGATCAGACAGCAAAGGTTAAAAAAAATATATATATTTTTAGTGATTGGCACATGTAATCTTTGGGAATGTGCAAGAATAGTAACATCCCCAATAGTCATGTGGCAGCAGTGACAGTGGCAGCAGAGGAATGAGAGAGGTTCCGAGGTTGCTGGCAAAAGAGAGGGGGGTCTGCCTTTAGTGTGTGAATGGGACTCTGCCTGGGGGTGTATGTGTGTGTGAATGCATAGGTGCCTGCCTGGGGGTCTGTGTGTGTGAGAATGAATTGGTGCCTGCCTGAAGGATGGAGTGGGAGTGGTGTGAAAATGAATGGGAGCCTGTCTGGGTGTGTGTGTTTGTGTGTATGTGAGGGAGCCAGTGAGTGTGAGAGCATGAGTGTGTATGAGAAAATCCAGGGGAGTAAGAGTTTGTGTGGGAGGGGGGGGTGGGGGGTGGAGGGGGAGAGAGTGTTTTAATTGAAGATTTAGCTGACGAAATTCAGCAACAAAAAAGTCACTAAGCAGGCAAGGTAAAGAATTATTTGTTTTTGCTTTATTAATAAATACAGTACATATATTAAAATTATAACTTGTTATTAATTAGAGCTACAAATATCACAATTATGGATTTTTCTAGAAGTGACACACCACCCGAGTTATGCTCTGTTTTTTTATGAATTTTGACACACTGAGCTCAAAAGGTTGGCCATCACTGGCCTAGGTAAAGATATCTGGGTAAGTCTGATCAGAAAAATAGCTGTCCTGAAATTATCTGACTAACTTTCATCGTGTATATTCAGAACAACACTTATTTGGCTAAGTTCTGCTCTAATGTTTGAGTAATTTTCTCACTCACCAGCCACATGTTAGGCTGCCCTATACATATAAAATGATTAGGGCAACCTAACATGCCAACAAGGGACTGGTGTTTATCGACTTTAGTGAGCCCTACCTAATCTATTAATGCTTGCTACTTTAACCAGTCATGGCTTGCCTGCTTCTCTTTCGAAAAGAGGGCCCTTTGTGTTCTTGGGGTAGTTTTGCTAACGCATGTGATTTTCTTAATTAGGAAATATATAACTGAATGGGAAGCGAGCAAGAGCCAAGCATCCAGGCATAGCAGAAACTATGGTGAATTTGTAGCACAGCTTGCCGGCTGCATGGAGATGGACATCAGAAGCAGAGAGGAGCCACAGGACACGCTCATTTCAAAGGTATTAGGATATATATATTGGGGATGAGCATTCGATTTAAATTGATAGCACATCCGAACCGAAAATGGTCTTGCACAAAAATACCTGGAAACTTTCAGGTATATTCACTTTGCTTAGAATAAATGGCCCATCCTGGACCCCATGACCCCCTTGCTGCTGATTCCTGGGGCCTCCCCAGGCTCCTCCAATCCCCCTCCCAGACGTGAGAAACCAGCGGGTTCCAGGCCTCCCGGGCTGAGCTAAACCCAGCCAGGGCCTCTGTGGGCCCTTCTGAACCTACCCTCCCACCTCCTTGAAAAATTAGTTGGAGTCAGACTTCTGTGGCGCCCAATTAACGCCTTCGTACATTGTAATAATGTTGGCTGCCTGTTAGATTGATGCCAGAGCAGCTTCATTTTGGCACCGGCCTCAGGGGCTGCCAGTGCCATTTTTAAATGGATTGTGGCAGGGCAGAAGCAAGTGGGCATCGCTCTTTCCTCTTTCTTTTTCCAGGACCCTCCCGAAAGGGATAAATGGGGGATAGGGATGGCCCCCAACCCTGGAAAACTTTTCAGGGGCAGGTGGGAGAAAGGGGGTCAGAAGGGCCGAAGGAGGCCCTGGCTGGGCTTAGCTCAGCCCAGCTGGTTTCTTGGGGGCTGGGAGAGAAATTGGAGGGGGACCGGGGTGGGTCCTGGCTAGGCCTGGCTCAGCCCAGACTGCTAGGCCTGGGCCCCACACATTTCCTGGGAGGTGTGTGTGTGTGTGGGGGGGGGGAGGGTGGATATGGGAGGGTCCTAGAAAGGCGCTGTTTCCGTTTCTGTTTCTGTTTCCGTTTTTGTTTCGAAAATGATTATTTCGGTTTGGATCTTTTGCCAAATGAACTGAAAAAGAAAGAAAATACCCCTGAAATGAAGACATGAACTAACACAATTTGTTTTGGCCTGCACATCCTTAATATCGATGCACCACTTCCCTGAGAAACTTGTTCAAGGACTTAAGTACCCTTAGGGAGGGAATTATTAAAGGCACTTCCATGGAGAAAATGGTGCTTTACCAGCGGCAATTGCCTGATATAAAACTGCTCTCCCAGTATGTGGGCAAACCTGCGCACGTTTCCTCTTTGCACTGAGAGGAGGCATTCCAGGGGCTGGGTTGGGGAGGGGGTCGGCATTTGCGTTCCAGCTGTTAGATTTTCAGAAAGTTTTCTGAAAATTTTCTGCGCACTTAATACCATGTATAGTTGTGTTGGTAATTTTCAATGTGAATTTATCTGCATTGATTCGCTTTGAATATTGGTATAACTTATGCATGTATTTGCCATCTCATTTATGCGAGTTGTTACAAAATTGTTCCCATAGTTAAATAGATTTTCCTAATATATCATCAAAATCTCTACTGTTACAGTTTTAGCCTGTGACCTCTTATGGATATTTGTGTGTGTGTGTGTGTATTACTGTATGTGTGTGTGTGGTGTGTGTGTGTGTGTGTGTGTGTATGTATACAAATCAACAAAGAAGGAACAACTAATGTGTTGCGCTTGGAGTGGACCCTTGGCCTAGTGCAGGATTGGTACGGCCCTCTGGTCAGACCCAGAGAGTGCCTGCCACCAGGAGGAGGAGCACAGGAGGAGACAGAGGCTATAGTTGGAACTTCGCCAATAGCAACCCGGGGTTCCCTCAGGTTGAGCCCTTGGTTACCCGGGCCGCCTGGTCTTAGGTGGGCCTCGGAGGGTCTCCGAGAGATGAAGTTCAGGGGTGTGCCCACCACGAACAAGGGTGCGCGGTCGATGTTCAGGTTAGGAAGTTCAGGAGCCAGAGTAGGCCAGAACAGTGTCTATGAATGAAGGGCGAGGACCAAGGCCAGAGTCAAGGATAGCATGGTTAGCCAAAGCAGGGGTCAATACCAGTGGTCAATCCGAGGATGTTATGTCAGGCAAAGGTCAGGTTCCAGGTGGCGGTCAGACGTGGTCTGTGATCAGGCAGAGATCGGTTCCAGGCAGCGTGCAGATGTGGTCAGTGGACAGGCAGAGGTCAGTTCCAGGCAGCGTGCAGACGTAGTCAAGGAAACAGGCAAAGGTCAAATCCAGGCGGCGATCAAACGTAGTCAAAGTAACAGGCAGAGGTCAATACTGAGAAGACAGTCCGAATGGTACTACCTGGGTAGACGTAGGAAGAGGAGGACTCTGGAACAGGAGGTCGCTGGAACAGAAGACTGAAACAGAAGGATGCAGGAACAGGAGACTGGAACAGGACGCAAGCGCGCACCTAGGGAGGACGCCGAGCCCAGCCGTGAGGCCTGGTCTGGAGTGGGAGCACAGGAGACGCCACGAGCTGGAAGCGGCTGTGGAGGGGATGTGCCCGGAGCTGGTAGAAGGCATAGCGAGGTGAGCAAGCCCGGCCGCGGAGCATACGTGGCCGGGAAGCGCAACATAATGTGTTTTAGCAAATTACTATAAATTATTAGAAAAATTACTCAGAATTTATTTAACTTGCAAAATTTTTTTTTATTATACAGAAAATAATTTTTATTAAATAAAGTTAAGTATTTGGAAAAAAGATATACAATGTCACTAATATATTAAATCACAGACTAGAATTTTAAAACAAAAAAAAGTCTTTTTGACAGTTCAGTGATCCAATAGTCCAATGTAAAACTAGAACTATCAGCAAATCTTATTGTCAACGTAACAACACTTCTATAGATTTGCTCAACTGCGAGGCACAGCTCTTCCTGAACAATGATTATTGAAACCTCTTGAATGCCCTGAAGGCTGAAATTTTAGCCATCTCCACTCAACACTAATAATAATTTTTGTAGTAATGTATAGTAATTTGCTAAATATGCTAGTTGTGAGTGTTCATTCTTTGTTGATATGAATATATTTTTTCTGGACATTTATTGGATACTATTATTACTGCCTGATTTGTTTTATATATATATATATTTCATACATATACATATATCAGTATAATGCCACCGATGACCATTAGCCTACTTTGATATGTGTTGACATGCTGAAGTTATACAGTAAATGCATTGTAACTATAATCTGCGCATAGGTTACCAAACAGGCTTTTTCTCACCAGATGGGTGTGCTTGAGCCACTCTTCTCCTCTGCTGTGCTTTGCGCTTCTAGGACCCTCGTTTTCAAATTCCAAGCCGCTGGACATCAGTGCTGGGTGTCATATTAAGCAGTGAAACCTGCATGAGCCCAGCCGTGTGGTTCCAAATGTCCTGCGTGCGTCCCAAACAGGTTCCCGCTGATCTCTTATGAATCTCCGGTATAGCAAACACCCCTTGGATTCCCAGTGTCTGCTGTGCACTGGGTCTGATCTGTTTTCTAAGCTACGAAAGGGTTAAGCACAGCCGCTTAGTTTCTTTTCTGTTTTATTTTCTAATGCAAAATTAGCATTTAGTTTATTTAAAAAAAAAATAAAAATAAAATAAAATCCCTAAACAAGGTTCTGCAAAATTTGTGAAGAGTGGCTCATGCTAATCAGCCAAGTATTTCTTCTTTATTAAGGTGAGGCGATAACATCCGTGACACAGCATTAGTTCCAATAGACTGTAGTTAAATGATTATTTCTCGTTAGCGGCATATAAATAGTAAAGTTGCTTTTTCTTTGTTTCAGGTCAGTGAGCTGCGTGAAGAAAATGCAGTAATGAAAGGCAGGATCGTCAGTCTTGAAGAGACCATAAATGTCCATGAGATGGAGGCAAAAGCTAGCAGAGAGACCATTATGAGGCTGGTGTCTGAGGTCAACCGAGAGCAGAAAAAGCTGGCAACATACGCTGAAGAAATGGAAACCCTTCGCAAGGTATATTGCTCTTTCATGAGTGTGGGCGTGTAGAACAAACGTACGTGTGATTGTGCTTCTTCTGCGTGTCACAAAAATTGCAGATTGAGTGACTGACACTCATTTTATGCAGTACTTGGTAAAGGCGTATCACTTGCTTTATCTGCCATAATATACTGTGTTACTCCGTTACTATATAATGGGGCTGACTCACTAAGGTCTCTTAATACTGTGGGCGTTCCAGATTTCAGTCTTATCACTAAAGATTTAATTCAGGTGAAATCAGGCATGTGCAAAATATTCAAATAAGATGATCATGAAATTTATAGCTATTATCACTTTGTTCACTAACCCCCTGCTAAGTTTACCTACAGTACCTGAATGTAATCCACTTTGAAGTGCTGAAAAAAAAGTGCAAAAAGCGGAATATAAATCTATTTATTTATTTATTTTTCTATACCGACGTTCGATTTGACATAAACAAACAAATAAATAAATACGGAGCCCTTTGAGGCTTAGGAAACTTATCTGCCGCAGATAGGTGTTAAATGATAATATACGGCAGCATGCCAAGTCCCAAAGATGCCCTACGGTTCTGGGACCCTCATCCGAAAGTCCCAGCTCACGGCACTGCACTCCCAGTCTTCGCTGGCAGAAGGGAAGCTGAACTTTCTGCTTGCATAGCCGCACACCGCTAGATGGTGTCAGCTGGTGGCACTTCCGGCTATAGCAAGCTATGCAGAAGCAAAGGGCTTCTGCTGGAGAGGCTCGGAGGAATTCTTTCTTTAGGGAGGAAGCTAGGTGGTGATTTTTTTTTTTTTTTGGGGGGGGGGGGGGGGGAATGGTCAACAAGTGAGTCAGGAAGATTGCGGGGGGATTCCCCCATGCTAACAAGCCCTTGTGCTTTGAGCCAGTTAGCTCAAGGGGGATTTAACTCTACAAAGTGCCATGCAGCTTTTACACATCATTACTTTTGTGACTAGGATGCTAAGCAAAATGTTAGCAAGCACCCAAAGCAGGAGTCGTGGCCTAGGCCCGAGCGTGAAGCCGGGGTCCCGGCCTAGGCCTGGGCTGGTACTGGGGCCTTGGCCGAGCTGGCTGCCCCAAACAAACTTACCTGATATGTTGAAAGTGGCCAGGCCGGGACCCGATGCCTGGGCCTTGGCTTGGTCCAGAGCCTGGACCCAGGCCCGATGTTGTGACCCGTAGATTGCTGTACATCATAATGGTGCTGTCTGCCGAGGTGAATACGCCAGAGTTAATTAACTCTGGCGCGATCCTAGCAGATGGTGTCAGTTGAAGAAGAAAGAAGAGGATGATGGACGTGCTTCGAGGCCTATGCTCTGGGCCTGAGCTTGATTCTAGGCCAAGGCCCAGGCATTGGGACCCAGCCTCGGGCCATGGGTCTGGGGTTTGGCCTAGGCCAAGGCCCAGGCATCGGCTTTGAGCAGGCCGAAGTCGTGACAACCTACCGTGGCCTCAGCCTACGCAAGGCTGAGGCTTCGGCCTAGGCCTGGGTCTAACCGGCAGATCCCCACCGGACCGGGTAAGTTGGGGCCGGGGGGGGATCCTGGTCCTGGTATTTTTCTGGGTAGGTGGGAAGGGTGGATTGGAAGGCCTCGTTTTCATTTTGTGGTTCTTTAGGGACTTTTTTATTTTTTTAATGTTTGATTTGTTTTTTTTCACACAAATAAAAAGAATCAAACATTCCACACATGGGGAAAAAAAATCTCCCGAAAACGAACCAAAAAACAAAACATTTTTTCCCCCCTGCACATCCCTATGAGATGCCCCTTTTCAGAAAATTCTTAAGGAACTTGGAAAACTTGTGGGTCAGCTATTGATCAGAACCATTAGGCCACGCCAAGTAAAATGGAATTAAAATGAATTAAAACATGAAATGGGAAATGATGACATTGAAACGCAGATGATTTTTGACAAAAAGGGGAACCCCGTGCTCTGCGGTCTGCCCATTTGTGCCTGCCTGCTGTGCTGTCGCAGGTCCTTATACTCGATCCGTGGCCTTCTTCCCTCTTCAGGAGTCAGTCCATCAGAATTGTGGAGCGGTTTTCTCTGGAAATGATGTCTTTTGACGCCAGTTCCCGAGGATACAAATAATAGGCTTTGGCAAGCTTGGGAGGCAACTTGGGAATGTAATGAACTTAAAACTAAAAAATAGGCAGAAAGATATTTTATCTTCTGGAAAGCGCTTTCTAGACCCCCTCCCCCTTTTCAGTTTAGACCATATAAAGGGCGCCTCATTTACGGGGAAATACCAGCTTTAAATATCTCCGTGGAATATGGCGGAATTGGGAATCTAAACCATTTACCGGTAACACTGCTCAGCTCGGAGTCCAGGAACTCTTTTGGCGTGAGAGTCAGCATGTGCAGTGGGTACAGCTGCTCCTTGTAAGAAGTCATAGTTTAAGGAGCAGGGGTCTCGTCCCTTAGCATTATCTACAGCTCTCTCAAGTTACTGAAGTCCAGCTTTTCATTTCTCAGACATTTTCACCGCTAATACCTTTTTTTTTTTCTTGCGGTAAATTCCATGTCTCACTACCCATCACAAACATTTCCCATAATAATGTGCAAATTCATGAATACCTACCATTACCTTTAATGGGAGATTTTTTCATATGAAAATGCAGTAGCCGGTGAAAAGTCCAGTCTTCATGTGTTCATCACCAATTTTTTTTTTGGTCTTTAAGTTAAACAAGGAGAGGGTTATGAAAGCTAACAAAAATGTGCTCAATCAGTGGTTGCTTTTTTTTTTTTGGCATTTCTGTTAGATTTTCCTATAAATGTTGCGATGAAAACATTTCCTGAAAGTTGACATTTTTCTTGATTTTTTTTCCACCTAGGTGAAATGTTTACTTTTTAAATATTTGTGGCAAAACATTTTGCTTATCTGTTAATACAAATATCACACCCATTATAACAGATCAACAACAAAAAGACACCGCTCATCAAAATCCACTTACACCAATCCTAGACAGCCTCAAAAATACATCCTACGTAAGAGACTTAGGCGTTCTTCTAGACAATCAGCTGAACCTAAAAAGATTTATAAACAACACAACCAAAGAATGCTTTTTCAAACTACAAGTCCTGAAAAAGCTTAAACCATTACTTCACGCTCACGACTTCCGCCTCGTCCTGCAATCAATTATCCTGACCAAAATTGACTACTGCAACGCGCTGCTAATCGGATTACCAGCCTCCACCATCAAACCTCTCCAGATGGTACAGAATTCTGCAGCTAGGGTCCTGACCAATTCTAACAAGAGAGACCACATCACGCCCATTCTTTACAATCTCCACTGGCTTCCAATTAAATTCAGAGTCTCCTACAAAGTCCTGACCCTCACTCACAAATACCTAAACAACATAGCACCTATCGATCTCACCCATCAACTCATTAAATCAACAAGACCAATCAGAAAAGCATACCAAGACACCCTTGTCATCCCTCAAACCAAAACTCCACTAAGAAATAGGGCTTTCTCCACAGCAAGTCCTTCACTTTGGAATTCACTACCACCAGAACTCAGACAAGACACTTGCCACCAGTCATTCAAGAAAAAACTGAAAACCTGGCTATTCAGCCAAGCATTTCCATGATTTCTAAAAAGCTGCTTCAACGAACTCTTTTTACATCCTCTCCGCTCTAATTATATAACCCCTCCATCCCCCCTCCCTTTATTCTTCTCTCCCCCCTTGGATTCTGAGTTTCGCCCACCCATCCCGACCCCCTCACCCATAGTCTACCCATTCCCAGTCCTCCCTGATCGCTTCGAATTACCAATGCAGAAGTAAATTATCTTAGACTACTGTTAACAAATTCCTGTAAGACATCTGTACAATTAGGAACTAGGAATATTCCATAATACCATATTTTAGACATTGTCTTTTTTGGCTATTTATTTCTTCTTTAAATGCTATTTAGAAAAGCTCAATCTAAAACATTAAGATTTAGACATATAAGACCTGTTGTGCCATGTATAGTATATTTTGCTCTTATGTTTATGTTTTTAGCCATGTATATTTTGCTCTTATGTTTAAATGTTATTCAAAAAGTTATACAATATGTTACTCAAAAAAGTTCTTTGTTATATGTAATTGCCCACAAGCAAGCTTATTCAACTGTTCTCTGTAAACCGATTTGATTTACATATAATGTAAGAAGATCGGTATATAAAAACCATAAATAAATAAATAAATAAATAAATAAATAAATAAATATCTTTCTTTTGGGAGATAAGCTTTCCTCTCAGTTTCTTCCCTGCGCAATAACATACTGAATACTGTAAAATCTGATCAGTTTTGCAGGTGTTGTTCACATTAAAAGGAGCAGGCAGTGCACCCCCCCCCCAGCCTGAGGTTATGCTTTGTCTTATGTCAGGATCTGGACTCTGCCACCGAAGCCAAACAGAGCCTCGAGCGGGAGAGCCGAATTCTGCAGGATAGGGTGCTGGCCAACCAGCGGGCGTGGGAAGCCAGCAAGCAAGAGCTGGTGCAGCTGAAGAGGAGCAGCAGTGAGCTGGACGAAAGCCTGAGGAGCAGCCGCGGAGAAGCCAGGGTCACTCTTGGTTTGCTCAGCGCTTTTAAGGATCAGGTGGCAGAGCTGCTTAGCAGCTGCAGCTCTGTCACGGTGAAACCCTCCGAAGAAGCCATCCTGGAGAGGATCCATGATGTGCTCCACAGAGAAGAGAGCAAAAAGATGGTAAGTTGCCTGAATCCATGACATACTTTGAAGGTTTTTAAATCCTTTTCTTAAGAAACTATAAAAGGATTATTTGCAGATGAATGATTTTTTCTTGGGGTTGTTTTTTTTAATTCATTCTAACAATGCCATAGTTTTCCTGTTACATTGCTTACATTTGCCTCCTTTAATATGTAAGGAAAAATTAGATTTCCCTGTACGTACCCAGATCAGTCCAGACACTTGGGGGCGAATTTTAAAAGGCACGCGAATAGCCTACTTTTGTTTGCGCTCCAGGCGCAAACAAAAGTACGCTGGATTTTAGTAGATACGCGCGGAGCCGCGCGTATCTACTAAAAAACCTGGATCGGCGCGCGCAAGGCTATCATTTTGTATAGCCGGCGCGCGCCGAGCCGCGCAGCCTACCCCCGTTCCCTCCGAGGCCGCTCCGAAATCGGAGCGGCCTCGGAGGGAATCCTCTAACACCCTCCCCTCACCTTCCCCTCCCTTCCTCTACCTAACCCACCCGCCCGGCCCTGTCTACACCCCCCCCTTACCTTTGTTGGGGGATTTACGCCTCCCAGAGGGCGGGTACGGAGGGTGCGGCCACGCCCCCGGACCGCCCCGGGCCGTAGCCACGCCCCCGTACCCACCCCCAAAACGCTGCCGACACGCCCCCGAAACGCCGCGACGACCGGGCCCGCCCCCCGACACGCCCCCGACTCGCCCCCCTCGGAGAACCCCGGGACTTACGCGAGTCCCGGGGCTCTGCGCGCGCCGGGAGGCCTATGTAAAATAGGCTTCCCGGCGCGCAGGGCCCTGCTCGCCTAAATCCGCCCGGTTTTGGGCGGATTTAGGCGAGCAGGGCTCTTAAAATCCGCCCCTTGGGTTTCACCTCCCTTCCAGCAGATGGAGACAGAGCAAGTTTTGCTGACACTGCCACATAACCTGGTGTGCCACTTGCAGTCCCTCAGTATTTCTCTGTCTCCAGCAGATGGTGGAGGCGCAAAACCTGCAGTCTGGAAATTAGTTGAAAAAAAAAAAAAAAGGTAGAGAGGGAAAAGGAAAGAAGAGGTTTTCCTCCCAGAAGGTCCTGGTGGGACCATCCCTTCTGGTCCTGAGATGGACGAGCAGGGAGTTGGGAGACCCTTATTTGTCTCTGTTCTTTTGCTGCTGTGGGAGGGCCAGTTCTCTCACCCCCAGGAGAATGTTCGGAGCCCACTGCCTATCTTCAAGGGAAGTGTCCTTAGACTTTTAAAGTTTTAAAGTTTTAGAGTTAAAAAAAAAAGGATTTCATTTTTATTTTTGTTGCTTCACTCGAGGGGGCAGATCGCAGGCAGCTGGGCAGGAGCAAGGTTATGATGGCTCTCACTTCTTTTACTTCCTCGGTGTCCTCTGAGCAGCTGTCGGGGTGTGCAATAGAACTGGCAGGAGGTATGCCACATGGTAGCTGGTCCTCCATGTGCGGTGATGCGGGCGTCGCCTGTCCCAAACCAGTGTTTGTTCCCGCTGCCTCTCCAGGGGAGAGGGCAGCTCAGGAACGACCAAAAAAAAGGTCAGGGAGGCATCCTGAGACCGCAAGGTTTGCGGGAGATACCGGCGCAGCATCGGGCCCCTTCCTTTGGTTTCCCTCATGGCTGCCTCTGTGGCTGCGGGGGTGGGAGGGGAATCTCTGTCCATCACTGTCCCTGGCCGATCAGAGTCCTGCGAAGGACCCGGGGGCCCGGGAGTCTCTGTTGGGGAAGATGAGGATCTCCTGGGAGAGGATCCTGATGATACTGCCATTTTTTCTTCCGATTTTGTTCTTTTGCTGTATAAGGCTTATCTCTCCAGGAAGGCTATGGGGCAGCGTTTTTCCAGGCAAGAGGGTCCGCAGGGTCCGCCACCTAGGAAGAGGTCCAAAATCTTGTGACCAGTGGTGTGGCCAGGATTTGGCGAGTCCTGGGTAAGGCTGCACATTCGGATGCTGTGGACGAGGCCTCGGGGGATTTGGAGGAGGAGCTTGCAGTAGAGGATCCTCCTGAGGTGGATTCTTCTCCAGAAGGACAAGGTCCGGACAAGGGGTGGGGTCAACCAAAGGTGGTTCATCTTTTTCACAGGGAAGGACTGTGGCTCCTGATTTCCTGTGTCCTTAAGGAGCTGGGAATTAAGGTTCCATGAGAAGAATCTGATAAGGAAAAGGTGGACCCAGTCATGGATGGCTTAAGAGGTCTTGTGAAAGCCTTCCCTTTCCATAAATCGGTGAAGACGTTAGCAGTGAGGAAGTGGGATATTCCATAGACCAGTTTGACGGTTGGTAGAGCAATAGATAAACTATATCCATTACCAGAAGACATGCTTGAATTGTTGAGGCTGCCAAAGATGGATGCCTCAGTGTTGGCGCTTACAAAGAAAACAACCATTCCAGTGGCTGGTTCTGCAGCACTTAAAGATATGCAAGTAGGAAGTTAGAAGTCCATCTCAAAAAGATCTTTGAGATGTCTGCTCTGGACATTCAGGCTGCAGTTTGCAGCAGTTTTATACTTTGTGCTGGTCTGCGGTGGGTACAGCAGCTGCAGGCTGAAAAGCTATGTCAGCATTAGAGGCGGAGCAGGTGAAGAGCAGACCTCATCAGAATGTCCTATAGGACTATGATGTCAGCAGTCTCAGTCAGGTGACTCCTTTGATTGAGGAACTGTTCAGTGGACATTTGGAAAAAGCATTACCATTTAAAGGAAAACTGCTTTTCAGAGATGACTTAGAGGAGCTTGTAAAGCATCTGGGAGAGAATAAATGGCATAGGTTGGCAGAGGATAAGCCAAAGGGTGGAAAAGGGTCCTTTTCTATGCTGCCCCGCTTTAGGGTGACTCAGCGGTTTCAGCAGAATAGGGTTTTGGGAGAAGCCCAGAGATAAGGCACCGGGAGGCAGCAGTTCTGGAACCAGTCCTTTTGAGGCCAAAAGCCAAATAGAGATGGTTCCGGCTAGGAGGCGTCTGGATCCAAGTCTGCCCAATGAATCAAGGCCATCCTACTCCTCGGTGCTGGTCATAGGGGGTTGGTTGATTCTTTTCTACGAGGAGTTGGCTAGAGTCACGTCGGACCAATGGGTCCTAAGTGTGATAAAACAGAGTTATGCTTTAGAATTTGCTCACCCACTAAAGGACTTGTTCATGGTCTCTCCTTGCACTTCCGTAAACAAAAGGCAGGTGGTATAGGAAACAATCAATCACTTACAGATGCTGGGAGCCATTGTTCCCGTCCCCATAGAGGAACAGGGGACAGGGAGGTATTTCATTTATTTTTTGGTTCCAAAGGGACCTTCCGCCCGATTTTGGTTTTAACAAAGGTGAACGTGGCTCTCAAAGTTCCTCGTTTTCAGATGGAAATCCTGCGCTCAGTCATTGCAGTAGTGTACAAAAGAGAGTTCTTGACCTCTAGACGTGACTGAAGTGTATTTATACATAGCGATCCAGCCAGATCATCAGAAATTCCTGAGGTTCATGATTCTTGGAACACACTTCCATTCGGGTTGGCGACTGCTCTGAGGACCTTCACCAAGGTGATGGTTGTGTTGGTGGTGGCTCTCAGGAAGGAGGGCATTCTAGTTCACCCATATCTGGACAATTGGCTTATTCGAGCAAAGTCAGAAGTTCTTTGCAGACAAGCATTAGCATTGTTACTGCAACGGTTAAGATTCCTGGGTTGGGTAGTGAGTCTGTTGAAAAGTCTTCTTACTCAGGTTTTGGAGTTCCTGGGGGCACGTTTTGAGACCAGAACTGGAAAAGTGTTTCTCACCAGGGAAAGTATTTGCAGACTGCAGAGGCAGGTTCACAGCTTGTTGGGAGAGTGCGGCTCCCAGGTTGTGGGATTACCTGCAGGTTCTCAGTTCCATGACTTCCATGTTTGAATTGGTTCCTTGGGTGTTTGCTCATATGAGGCCTCTGCAGAGAGCATTGCTTTCCTGGTGGAGTCTGTTGTCAGAACAGTTTCATCTGCTGCTGCCTCATACGAAGATGGCCAGGTCCAGTCTCTCATGGTGGCTTAATCGGGACCACTTAGGTTAAGGGGTAGACTTAAAAGATTCCGAATTGGATAGTGGTCACCACTGATGTCAGATTCTCCAGATTGGGAGCTGTATGCCAGACTCAATCGGCACAGGGTCGGTAGTTGGCAGAGGAGGTGTCATGGTCTATCAATCGCTTAGAGACAAGAGCGTGTGGTTCACGTTGCGTGCCTTTCTACCTCTCTTACACAGGCAGCCGGTAAGGATTTTGTTGTAAAATGTGACAACAGTGGCTTACATCAACCGACAGGGTGGTACCAAGAGTCAGGTGGTAGCTCAGGAGGCCCAGGAGTTAATATGCTGGGCAGTGCAACATCTGGAATTATTGGCGGCTTCTCACATAGCCGGGATAGAAAATGTGCAAGCAGATTTTCTCAATCATTGACATCTGGATCCCGAGGAATGAGAATTGTCAGTGGAAGCAATGCAGCTTATCCGTCACAAATGGAGCATACCCCATGTGGACCTGATGGCAACTCAAAGGAATGCCAAGGCTCTGCACTCCTTCAATTACAGAAGAGAATTCAGAGTGGAAGGGGCCGATGTCTTAGTGCTCCCATAGCCGCAAGGGGTTCTCCTGTATGTATTTCCACTATGGCCACTAGTGGGCAAAGTGTTGCAGCGAATAGAGATTCATCCAGGAGAGGTGATTCTAATGGTGCCGGAGTAGCCTCGGTGGCTATGGTTTGCAGATTTGATCAATCTAGCGGAGGACAGGCTGCTGCGTCTTGTCTTACCTGCTAATTTTCATTCCTGTAGTACCACAGATTAGTCCAGAGTCCTGCCCAGTTGATAGGGGGAGAATTGGAGAGTCCGCTCAGTTTGTTATTGTAATTTGTCTGAAGAATGGCACAGGTTTTGTTTAGTTCCTCATGTGGTTAAGGTCGGAAAGTATCATTTCCATTATAAGGTTCCACTTCCTACTGTTTGTTCAGAGAGATGTGTTTATGTTTTCTTGTAGTCATGCTTGTTACTATCTTGGCTTGGGTACAGGTCAATATTGAGGGACTGCAGGTGGCACACCAGGTTATGTGGCAGTGTCAACTAAACTTTCTTTCCTCTGTCTGCTGGAAGGAAGGCCAAACCCAGGTGTCTGGACTGATCTGTGGTACTACAGGAACGACAATTAGTAGGTAAGAACCAATTTTCCTTTTTCTTAAATCTCATAGAAACATGGAATATAACAGCAAATAAGGAACATAGAACCCATTTAATCTGCTCAATTTGCTTCCTTTTGCAACCCCATAAACTACAATTAATTTCTGATTTTCCCTTCATTTCTTCTCAACTCTCCTATGTTTATCCCATGCTTCCTTGAATTCTGTCATGTTTGGCCTCCACCTCCCCTGGGAGGCTGTCCATTCATTTTTCTGTGAAAAATTATTTTTCTGTGAATTTATCCCATTTGAGCCTCATATCATAATCTTTTGTTCTAGAACTTCCTTTCCACTAAAAAATGTTTGCTTCTTGTACATTATACCTTTGAGATACTGGAATGCATATCATACCCCACTCTCCATCGACATATTGATCATCAGCATCATTGATGCATAGAGCTTTGTTAAAGCACAAAGCATCAACATCATTGACAAACAAAGCCCCAATGCATAAATCCTAAATGTAGTTGGCACACTGAGCTCCAGAGCATGTCATACATCAAATCTCAACACCAATACTGCTCCGAGAGACAGAACAGATTATTCCATCATCAATGCACCAGGAAGTGGTGTTGCTGACTCAATTGCTTTCCACTTTATCAATACAAAGAGGTAGACCCACAAGACAAAAGGTGATAAAATGCACTTACCCCCACCAATCAATGGCAATGTCATCATCCAAATTGGAACAGGGCCTTTGCGTAGAGATGCTGGATTCTATTTGTTTAGTGATCCTCTTAATTTCCAACTAGCATCTAGTACCGATCTTTCATATTCCAAATGAGGTGCAAAAGGACTCCATCCTGATATCAGAAGATGTTCAATGCCTGGCCAAAGAGCCGTTGGACCAAGTGGAGGAATTGGTGAAATTTTTCTTTACTTTTCTGCCGTCCAAGGATAAAGAGGGTACTCTCCAACCTCTCCTTCACAAAATATCAGATTTACTCCATGAGAAGGCGTCCCAGCTTTCCAGAGTGGACATCAGATGGATATAGTCCTAAACACTCGCTTGCAGTGGAGTCCAGCCAGTCTGAGGAGGTTCACCAAGAGTCTACCCTTCTGAGGTGATCAAGATCCACTCCTCAATCACCAAATTCATCACTGGGGTCCTGGATTAGTGTTCTCTCCCCTTTTAGATCTGAAGGGGGATTAATGGGGAATCCCTCTGATCTCTTCCCTGACCCTCCAGAATTCTCGCCTCCACCAGATTTCTGGATAAGCTGGGAACAACATTCAGAGTCAATGTTCGTAGGGATAAGGATCCTTGTGCAAAGGTTTTCAGTTTTCTTCAAATTCTAGAAACCCTATCGGAACCAGCAGCCATCCCAAATCATGATATTCTGCAGGCGTTACAAACAAGAATGTGGGAGATGAAGTAGTCATACCAAATTCCCACCTGCCTCCCTGGAGAGTCAACAACTTACCTAGACTTAGCTCAGTTATCGATTAAGATACCTCACAAGGCAACCCTGGTGCAAGAATTCCCGCACATGCTCAGTAGAGCTAAAGTTCTAAGAACAGAGAAAAGGGTCTGTTTGGCTCTGTTGGATGATGACACTCCATGTCTCATGGATAATTCATCCTGCTGTTTATGGTGAACACCGTTTACAATAAGCAAACTTTTTTTCTCTGCTTTCCTTTGTCTCCTTTACCTTGTATCATGATTATGTAATTTTTTTAACATAGCCTGTGAGTATATGACCAACAAATATCTGTTACGTGCGCCGCCCACAGCAGATCCGCGGCTCGGCCCCTCACCTCTTTTAAACTGATCCAGCACCTGGTCTCTCGTCTCTGGCAGATGTGGGCCGCTGGCTCCGTCCTCAGGCTGCCCCTGGGGCCTCTGGCTCTGCTACAGCTCCTGATGCTCCGCGTCGAGCCTCTCCGCGTGGGCCGCGGAGAGACGCCATCCTGACCAACGCCTTGCTTCTCCCTAGGTGCCCGCTCGCGCACAGCTGATCTTTTAATAGGGCCCGCGGTGGGAAACTGGCCGTGGCCCCGGATGATGACATCGGCTAAACTTCAGTATATAAGGCTGGGCTCCGCTCTCTCAAATTGCCTTTGCAACAGGTCCCCTCGCTGGTCGAGTACTCGTTGCTTCTTCTATTCCTGGTTCCCGATCCTGATTGCCTTCGTTCCTGTTTCCTTGTTCCGGTGTTCCTGTTCCTTCATCTCTCCTTCGGATTGCTAACCTGGTTTGACCCTGCATTCCCTGACTACTCCGTTGCCTCTCTCCAGCCCCGGACCTCTGCATTGCCTGACCACGCCATTGCTTCTCTCCAGCCCTGGACTTCTGCTTCGTCTGACCATCCTTTGACTCTCTCCTCGTCTAGACCTCAGCCTTGCTTGCTACTGCTTCCAGATTGCCGCCAGCCCAGAACCCAGCTTGCTTAAAGACGCTTCTTCAGCCTTTATCCTGGACGTGGTTCATTCAGGCTTCGGCCTGTTCTTGCTCAGGCGCTCTCTCTCAGACTGTGTTGAATTGGCGCCTGGGTCTCCAGGACTCTGCCTTGTCCATTACAGACTGATACCTACACCAGTTGCTGGCTCTGGGCTGACCTCAATCCAACCATCGACGAACACTGACAGAGGCCACCTAAGTCCAGCCGGCCCCAGCACCCAAAGGCTCAACCCGCGGGGAACGGAGGCTGGTATTGGTGAAGCGCCAGCCGGCCTCCGTCCGTCAGCCCTCTCTGCCTGCCGATGGTGGGGACTCGTAGGATCCCTCCTACGGGTAACGTCAACCGCACCTCGGCCCAAGGGTCCACCTCCGGCGCAACAATATAATTTTGCTCTATGGATTCCTCCACCTCTCTGTCTTTCATGCACCCTTTCATTTGCGATCATGTCCTTCCAGTTAATCTTCAGAATTCTTCTATAACATCACATTTCATATCCTTGCATTTTCTTTATGTTCCATTCACTGTAAGTCCATGTTTCACTTCCCTATCCTATCACTGAGAAGAAGAATGTACTCTGTAGCTTTTTCTTCATCTTTAAGTTTATTCTAAGAAAATCTTTATGGGCCCAAAAATAATTGTTTGCAATCCTAAATCTTATTTTTCATTCCTGTTAAACACTTTCCATCTTCTATGATCCAGTTATCTTGATATTTATATTCCAGGCAAGTCTTCCCAGTAAGTAGCGATTTTATTTATAGTTTCAATTTATTAAAGTTTCATGTCCTGTCAGATACTCTAGGCAGGTGCAGTACATGAAACGGTTAATCTAATCAGCAGTATACGCATGACAACATCAGACATGCATATATACTGGCTGTCTACAAACTGCTGTGCCTCAGTTCCCCTAAAAGCCTGTTTTGGGCAGATTGTATTTTCCAAGTCCGTGTATGTTATTTTCTGTAGAAAATCTGCCTACACAAAAAGCAGGTGCAAGTGTCGATGAGTCCTCTGTACCCGCAGCGAATTTCAGAGTGAAAGTGCACACGTGCTTTCTCCTGTAAAATTGGCACAAAGTGCATGATTAAAGAGCACCTGCGGATTTTGACCCAATGCGGACAGTTTGAAAATTGTCTCCTCAGTTTCTTCCAGTTTTATTCCACCAGCAAATATTTCTTTAGTCTTGGTGTTGTTTAGATTACCATCATTTTTATTGGCTTGATGTTCAGGTTCATTCCATAGATCTTACCCCCCCCCCTCAAAAAGAATGAAAAGAAGGTGCAGCCATAGCAGGCCAATGCCCCCCATGCCCACTATGAAAATCCCAGGCCTGCCTTGGGGCCCCCTCCGGATGCCCACCTTGCCCGCAAGCACCCAAACACAGCAAGGCCTCCAGGAGCAGGGCACATTCGCAAGCCTGGGATTTTCATTTTGGGGGGGGGGGGGTGATTCGGACACCATTGCCCTCACTTTTATTTCTTTTTTTTTTGGGGGGGGGGGTGGAGGGTTTGGAAGAGGGAGGGCCTTTGGGCATTGTACCGAACATAGTTTTTACTTATTTTGGAAGGTGGGAGATAGGGGATTGGGCCTGATGGTCCAGAAGGTTTTTGTTTTTTTAACTTATCCAGCTATATGTTGGACGCAGCTGGTTAAGATTAAAGTTATCTGGGTACACGTACCCAGATATCCTTAGGACTGCTCTGCACTAGTCCTTAACTTATCCATATAACTTAGCTAAATAATGCTGAATATTGACATTATCCTGCTAAGTTTTCTGGCTAACTGCTGTGCCCAGGAACACTCCTGACTTATCTGGCTAAATTGTTAGCCAGATAACAGGCCGGAAATACAAAACTCTGGGATTTTTCTTGCTAGATGCCCAGTTAATCAGAGAAACCCCTTTGAATATTTTTATTTATTTATTTAATTTATTTATTTAGACATTTTATGTGCCGTTGTTCCACGTAAAGATCACAACGGTTTACAATAATAACATTTATAGGTATAAATCGGCAAATAATGACGGTTTACATAAGAAGTATTCATAAACAAGAGTTAACGTCTATCAATTGAATTGTTCAACTACATATTAAGTAAAGATCAAGGTCATAAAATGTGAAGTACAGAAATAAATAAAATAAATAAATTTCACATATTATTCTGTGCATTGTGCTGAGATTCTTACAATCTCTCATTAATTTGTTTCTCATGGATCAGATAGTATCTCTTGTCCTACTTGTTATTGTAGATCTATACTTTCTGATGTTTTAAATTAGGTTGCATGCATTTTTGAATAGCCATGGTTTTGGCTCACATTTAAATCTCTATCTGGAATCAAACGTAACATTTCAGGTAAAGAATTCCAAAGTTTTGGGCCCACTATGGAAAGCACATAATCTCTTACAAGGATCAGGTGTGTGCTTCGTATTGTGGGAACAGTCAATAGTCCTTTATTTTGGGATGTTAGTGTTCGCTGCGGTGTGTATAGTTATAATATCACACCTATCATACCGGAGTTACTAGAATGAATGATTTTGAATGTTAGCGTTAATACTTTAAAATAGATTCGGGATTGTACTGGCAGCCAGTGTAATGCAATCAGAGAGGGTGTAATGTGATTGAATTTGCTGGATCCTAACGAGCCTTGATGAAACATTTTGTAATGTTTGTAATGGTTTTATGAGTCATCCAGAGAGACCGAGAAATAAGGAGTTACAGTAATCTAGGTTTTAGAAAATTAGAGATTGCAATACAGACTTGAAGTCTTTGAAAGTTAATAAAGGTTTCAACCGATGTAATATTCGCAGCTTGGCTTAAAATGTATTAATTAATTTATTGATGTGCTTTTTCATAGTAAGGTTCTCATCTAGCTGGATACCTAAATCTTGTACTTGATTTGAGGGAGTAATTTGAAAATTACCCAGGTCTAGAACCTGTGGTTTAGCTATCAAAGAGTTTCTACTTAACCAAAAGATTTCAGTCTTTTTAGGGTTTAATGTTAGTTTAAGTTGCAATAGTTCCTGCTCTATTGCTTTCATATAGGTTGAAAGTGTCAATACTGTATTTTCTACTGATTTGGAGAATGGAATGTCATCAGCATACAGGAAGAATGTAATTCCTAAATCCGCCAGTAATTTGCATAGTGGGATCATATAAATGTTGAATAGTGTTGCCAAGAGTGCTGAGCCTTGAGGGACACCTGTATCGATATGGAAAGTATCAGATATGTGATTGCCCAAATTGACTTGAAATATTCTATCAGATAAAAAGAGAATCATTTGAGAACACCGTCTTCAATTCCAATGCTGCTGGCATAACAGGGTATGATCTGCAGTGTCAAAGGCAGCCATTAAGTCGATTAGCAAGAGAAGATAAGATTAATCCGAAGCAAACCATCGTAAAACAGAGTTCATTAAAGAGAGGAGAAATGTCTCAGTTGAATGATGTTTCCTAAATCTGAATTGAATTGGGAAGAGAATAGCTTGGTCTTCCAAATGATTAACAAGTTGGGATAATACTGCTTTTTCAAGTATCTTAGACAGAAAGGACGTTGGATATTGATCAACAGTTGTCCCAATCGTCAATTCTTCCAGTTTTATTTTTAGGAATCGGCTTTATCACAACTTGTTTTAACCATTTGGTACAATTCCTTCTGAGAGAGAATGATTAATTAAGGTTATGATTGTTGTGGTGATAACACTGTGTACTTGTTTCAAGGAAGTGGCTGGAATTGGGTCACGTGGGTGAGTAGCAGACTTAATTTTAGCAATGAATTGACTGATTTCAAGATTAGTTACTCTGTCAAATGTGGTCCATTTAACCAGGCCATGTGAATCATCAGATGCCTTTGTGGGAGAACATATAGGGAATTGATTTTTTAGCTTATTGATTTTATCTGAAAAGGATAAGAACATAAAAAATTGCCATACTGGGTCAGACCAAGAGTGCATCAAGCCCAGCATCCTGTTTTCAACAGTGGCCAATCCAGGCTACAAGTACCTGGCAAGTACCCATACACTAGGTAGATCCCATGCTACTGATGCCAGTAATAGCAGTGGCTATTCTCTAAGTCAACTTGATTAATAGCATAAGAACATAAGAAATTGCCATGCTGGGTCAGACCAAGGGTCCATCAAGCCCAGCATCCTGTTTACAACAGAGGCCAAACCAGGCCACAAGAACCTGGCAATTACCCAAACACTAAGAAGATCCCATGCCACTGATGCAATTAATATCAGTGGCTATTCCCTAAGTAAATTTGATTAATAGCCGTTAATGGACTTCTCCTCCAAGAACTTATCCAAACCTTTTTTGAACCCAGCTACACTAACTGCACTAACCACATCCTCTGGCAACAAATTCCAGAGCTTTATTGTGCGTTGAGTGAAAAATAATTTTCTCCGATTAGTCTTAAATGTGCTACTTGCTAACTTCATGGAATGCCCCTAGTCCTTCTATTATTCGAAAATGTAAATAACCGATTCACATCTACTCGTTCAAGAGCTCTCATGATCTTAAAGACCTCTATCATATCCCCCCTCAGCCGTCTCTTCTCCAAGCTGAACAGCCCTTCAGCCTTTCCTCATAGGGGAGCTGTTCTATCCCCTTTATCATTTTGGTTGCCCTTCTCTGTACCTTCTCCATCGCAACTATATCTTTTTTGAGAAGTGGCAACCAGAATTGTACACAGTATTCCAGTTAATGGACGTCTCTCCAGAACTTATCCAAACCTTTTTTAAATCCATCTACACTAACTGCACTAACCACATCCTCTGGCAACAAATTCCAGAGCTTAATTGTACGTTGAGTGAAAAAGAATGTTCTCTGATTAGTTTTAAATGTGCTACTTGCTAACGTAATGCAGTGCCCCCTAGTGGCCTTTGAGAAGTTAAAGTTTCTCAAGATGAAAGATGACGGTCCTTAATTAAATGTTTAATAACATCAAAGAGCAATTTAGAATTAAATATTACCCCATGAATCTGTTTAGCATAGTAATAATTTTTTGCTTTATTGGTTAGTGCGCAGTATTTTGTTAGGAGAGTTTTGTGTTTTCCTAGGGATTCAGACAATGGGCATTTGCACCATTGTTTATCTACTTTTCTAAGGTTATTATTATTATTATTTTTAATTTTTATATACCGGAATTCCTGTATGCAATACAAATCAATCCGGTTTACAAGTAACGAAAAGGTTGCCCTGGTCTGGGAGGTTAGACCTGGGTTTTTTTTACATAGAACATAGAACAATAACAATCAACCATTGAACATTATTACAAGGAACATTGAAAGTAACAATAATAATAATATTTAACAAATTTAACCTTTTTACAAGGAACTTTAGTAGCGAGTATGGTCTGCAGTAAACGGTTATATAAAGGTGAA
This sequence comes from Rhinatrema bivittatum, assembly GCF_901001135.1. Lineage (NCBI taxonomy): Eukaryota > Metazoa > Chordata > Amphibia > Gymnophiona > Rhinatrematidae > Rhinatrema > Rhinatrema bivittatum. The sequence goes on from NC_042617.1 coordinate 570,534,814, forward strand.
TAATGACTGTTAAATAGAAATGCGAATAAGCAAGTACGGTATGAAAATTAAGTGTCAAGGTGTTGGTGACACCCTGCAATGGTTGGATCTGAAGGTCAGGAGGAGGTGCCTATTGGAACGCTTGCCTGAAGAGCCAGGTTTTTAACCTCTTTTTTGGTTCTGTTTTGTGAGTCTTAAATCATCATTGTACCAGGGCTTCTTATGTTTAGTGGTATTCTTTTCTTCGTTAATAGTTTCGTCTGGATTGGACTAAGGTTTTCAGCTGAGGGGGAGACATTGGTTGGATGTAGCTCAAGACTCTTTTTTCTATTACTTCTGCAAGTACCTCCGTGTCTATCTTTTTCTTGAAGGTGAAGATATAATTAGTATCTATAATTTTATGAGTTGGGTTCAGGAAGGTTATTTCTGCCTTTATTAATTGATGATCAGACCAGAGTAAACTGGTGTGAGAAGTATTGATTAGACAATTACCAGTATTGGCAAATATTAGGTCTAGATTATGACCCGCTTTATGAGTAGCTTTGGAAACAAATTGGGACCATCCCAAAGCTTCCACTGTCTCTAATGTTTCACAGGCTGCGGTTCTTGGTAAAGTCTCCTACAATTAAGGTAGATTCTGGTGATGGAAACACCTTAGCGAATAATTCAGTCAGTGGTGAGCAATCTTTTTGTAGCATACCTGGAGGCCAATAGACCAGTCCTATATTTAGATGAGAAGATTTTAGAATTGACACTTCATATAGAGGGTTGATCTCTACTTTGTAAGGTACTAGCTTCAGTTCTTTTTTTTTACCAATTATTATCAAATCCCCACCGTTTTGTTTATTTCTAGGAAAATGAAATACCTCATAATTAGGGTGGGAAATTTGGTTTAAGAGAACATTATCTTTGTCATTCAGCCAGGTTTCAGAGATGGAAAAAAATAGTGGGGTGTAGATCCTCTAGCTGATCATTATTCAAAGGGATTTTTTTTGACAGATGCTGATCATTTAATAGATTCAAAGAAGACCTGTTATATAGATGTCGGATGTCTGAGTGTACCTTCATACGATGCTGATTTAGGTGCAGCTATCGTGATTGTCAAGCCTGTATATAGGCTTTAAAAATCATTAGGTACCCCAGTTGAAATGCAAGCTTTTGTGGTGCTCACTGTCCACTGTACGATGTGTTACTTAAATGATCACGTGGATACTGTTGCAAAATATACTTATCTCAAATTTGTAGTCGGTCTTGCCTCAGCCGACATCCAGATGTTTCGGAGGGTGGCTCCTTCTTCAGGGGCTGGATATTCGCAAGAGAGACCCGTATTCCAATGTGACATTAAGTGTTGTAACAGTAAATCTGGTGGAACACTGGTAAAGTGTGCAAAAAGACATCTTTTAGTTATTGAAAAAGCAATTAACTTAGGCTGAGATACTGAGAGATACATACATGATTTCTGTGTCAGCAATGTTCAACTATTGAATTTGTTTAGCGGTCCGTGAAGCTCCGCTGTGGAGGAAATAAAATAACCAGAGAACTGCTTACTCTGTTTTAATCGTTGCCCTGCTTGTTGAGAAACACTGCAGCCGGGCAAAAAACTGCTGCCTTTTTAAACCTTAAACTGGTGAAAGTTATGCTCGAATATCGGCACAAAATTTAAAGTACTTACTGAGAAACTGATGGCTGCTCCTGCGACTCTGTGCTGGTACTAAGACGCCGGCGAAGGGCGCCATATTTAAAGGGAATCCCTCAATGAGAAGGAGGAAAGAGGGCGGAGCTGAGGGGCGTCACTGACTGCCGTGCTGAAAAAAACTTGCCGGGCTGAAAATGAATGACGTTAACCATGTTTGAACGAGGCAGACTCAGCTGTGGGAGGTGGAAGGGGCAGGACTGTTAAACAAAGGCGGCTGTCAAGCTGACAATTTCCTGTAGTGTTTGAGGTGAGCAGGATTTCAAATAAGCGATTGCCACTCTATTTTGTCATTCAAGCCACTCGGATCCAGAGTGTTCAGACGGAAAATCCAGGCGTTTTCTTGTTTATTTAATAAAAAGGCACGGTCTCCTCCCCTCCAAGATTGTCGAATGTGCTGAATAATAACCCATGTGAAGTCGTTGAAAGAGTGGCCAAAGTCAATGCAGTGGTGTACTATTGGTGCCTTCTGATCACGGTGATTAATTCTACTTTTGTGTTCTGTCAGGCGGGTTCTTATTTTTCTTTTAGTCCTGCCAATGTAAACTTTGGGGCATGGGCATTGTAATGCATAGACAACAAACTCTGTATTTCAATCCACATCTCCATTAATGTTAACTATGTATCCAGTTGTAGGATGGCACCAAGTGGTGCCAGAATGCGCTTGGGAGCAGAACATGCATTTCCCGCATCATTTAATAGAAGCAAAGTAAACATTAAGCAGGAAGAGATAGCAGAAGAGTTATTACTTATCATAGGGAAGACCAAGTTTGTGAGCCTTCTTTGCTTCTTTCTTGGGGCACTCCTTAGCTCTCCATACAGGCCCCATCCTAGCAAAGACTCTATGAAGCACATCTGATCCATGATGTTAGTAATTATATTCAGGGTTCAGTGGAATAAAGCACTTCGGGTCTGCACGAAGGGGTGCACAAAGGGGCAAGCTCCTTTATTGTGCTTCTTCATGCATGCGCCGCACAGCGCAAGCGTCTTCGGTGTCACCGCCGCAGTGTTCTTGTTGGTGGGCGGGTGTTGAGTGGGCTGTGGGCGGGCAGCTGACGCGGCGCCAGTGACTCCTTCCTTGTTCCGGGGGGTATTCAGTGCGTCCTCCTCCTCATTGCCGCTGCCAATTCTGGTGGATGGGGGCCGGCAGAGAAGGCCAGGCAGGCTGTACGCTCCGCAGGCCCCGTTGTCACTGCCATGGTGTTCTTGTTGGGGATGGGCGTTGGCCGGGCAGCCGATGCAGCGCCGGTGACTCCCTCCTTGTTCTGGGGGTGAAGGAGTTTACAGCGCATTTCCTCCTACTTGCTGCCGCCGGTTCTGGTGGATCGGGGCCAGCAGAGAAGGCCAGGCAGGCCGTGCACTTCGCAGGCCCTGTTGTCGCCACCGCAGTGTTCTGTTTGTGTATTATGTTTCTTGGTTAACCTTTATCAAGAAAACGCTTACCCAGTGGCGGTGACTATATTTTATATTCTTCAATGGATACATACCTTGATTTAACAAAGTGCTAAATTTTGGGCATGCTTTTTTGGAAAAGAGATGGATCATTCATAATAGCCAGTCGTAGTTATGCTAGTTTTTATCTTACTCACGTGAAAAACAGCTTCCCAGTGAAACTGTTTCTCTGGATTATTATTATTATTAATAATAATAATAATAATAATATAATAATAACAATTATTATTATTATTATCATTTTGTAGTGCTACTGGATGTACACAGAACTGTACAATGGTGATAAGTATTCAGGTATGATAAGTCCCTTCCCAAAAGAGTTTACAATCTATGTGCCAATGGGAGATAAATTGACTTGCCCAGGTCACAAGGAATGCCAGCAGGAGAAGTGAGAGTTGAATCTTGGTTTGCCTGCTTTTCAACTCCTGCACTAACCATCAGGGCCACTCTTGCTCCACAATTAGAAGACTATGCAATCCTTTGAAGAATGCATGATGGAGCGACACCCCCCCCCCCCCCTCTTTCTTTGCCTTTTGAGATGGGGGAAGAGGCCTCCTTTAGTGAAGCGTCAGTCGGGGAAAGCTCTAATGAACTTCATTTTCTTTGGCACTTGTGATCCTGCCCTAAGTCCACGTTGAATTGCACAAGGCTAGGCCAGATTGCTCAAGTGTCAGCTTCTATTTTGCAATGATGTCTTGCTGTGCAAGAAATGCTTGCATTGCTCCTTTGTCCATAAAATGTCCATTAAATCTAAATAATTTTAGTTACAGCGCATATCTTTCTAAACTATCATTGACTTTAGTGGAGAGAGAGGGGAGGCACGTGGCTATGGTAGGCTGCTTGGCAGACTTGATGTAGCTTCTTTGCCATGTGATTGCATGTAAAGATAATTCTTCTTTTCATGTTCAGAACTTGAAAGGAAGCTGTATTAAGTGGCTCCTATTTTATGAGAGCATTAACATTTTGCTCACTATCAAAGAACATTTTTAGAAGAGGCCTGTTCTGTGTGCATGTAAACATCTGGTATTTGGGTATAATAATGTCATAAGAACTACTTATACACGCCACGCACAAGTCGTTGAATAGGGCAGAGCACTTCCTGTCTCTTCTTTAGGCATATGAGCTACAGTAAATGCTGATTTTTTAGAGCAATACCAGCAGGCATACACTAAAAAAGGAATGAGTTCATAAAAGTAACACTGATAATCCTAGCATATGTTAGAAACAGGAAATATAGGGTACCTGTCCCTGTTGCTGGTATTGTCTGCACAGTAATTCCGCACTTCAGAATAGGCAGATCACTGTACTGAGGGTACAATGCATTTCCAGCAGTTTGTTAAATCAAAGCATTATATATAAGCAACCAGTGCCCCTGAAGGACCTTATATTTTGAAAACCACAAGAGATCATGTTAGACATTTTTATGGGAGGGGAGGCACCCACTGTGTTTCGCATTTGAGATATCAGATTTACAGTAAGATTGGAGAGTTAAAATGTATGGCATTATACGAGGATATAGACGTGCATTTCAGAGACTTAGGTGGAAGGCAAATAATCAGTGGGACACTGTGATCCCAGGGTATGAATTATATCAACATGACAGGGCAGATCAAATTGGTAAAGGGTTGGTAATATATGTAAGGGATGGCATAGTCAAGCAGGATAAAAATCCTGCAGGACAGAAATTCCATGTGTGATGGGTAAGAGTATAGCAGTGCAATTTTATTGTGCTGTGATTATGCTATTGTTCTATTTCTTCACCACCACCAAACTAGTTTGGCTTCATAGAAAACCGTCTCAAAGTACCCCCAGTGTCATATTTAGTATGAAAATATGCAGGGCCGGAGTTACACATTTCTACGCACTAGGCCAAAGCACAATTCTGCGCCCCTCCCCCTCAAAAGTTGATTTATAATTTTCAATTTATTATGTAATAGTTTATTTTTGAAACATGTAAGCACTTAATACAGTCTTTATAATCTTTGAACCATATATTTTTGTTCTGTCCCCATCAGTGAGTATATGTTTGTATCTGTATATACATTTCAGTTTAACTGTGTCTAGTGTAGTCCTTCCTTCCGAGGTCTCTTAATATTGAAACACTTTTTGTAACCCATGATAAAGGTCTGTGAGCCCTGCCTTTAAGAGGAGCTTTGCCCTTAAGAGATGCTCCCTCCCTCCTTTACTTTCTCTCACTATCGGAAGAGCTCGAATGCCCCTCAATCTAACGAGTCTTCCTAAATGCCCTATTGGCTCAAGGGACTGCCCTCCTTGCTCCCCCTGTGTCACATGGGTCCTAGGCTCGCTGCCATTGGACCTTGCCCCCTGTCCCCAGCTTGTGGAGGTGTTTTCTGTAACAGCTCTCTAGGAGAGTTAGTCTTGCCCATGCGGGCTTCAAAGCCAGCAGCATCTTGCAAAGCCCTGTAAAACGATTGGCTTTTTTACATTCTTCTTATCGCTTTATTCTAAAGATTAAATCAGCCTCAGAACCCTCTCACCCTGCAACCCAGAAACTCCGTTCTCCTCTCTCCTACTTATCTCCTGCTACAAAGATCTTTGCCTGGGGCTACACGTTTGAAATACAACAATTGTAAGTAGAATCTACTTGTACAATAAATAATTTCAAATTTAAAGGATCCTTGTCTTGAGGACTGATTGGGAAGAAAAGTTAGCTGTCTGGATGAGAAAACACATATGTTTTTATTGAGCCAGAACAATTTTTAATTCAAAACTACCTGCATCGCCCCGCAGAAGTTCTTCTGTCCGACCCGACCCGCACTGAAATACTTTGAACCTGACCCGGCCCGCAAAATGCAGACATCTGCCTACATAACCCATAAAAGGTGTGACGATTACTTCTTTGGTTAGTTCAAATTATTCACCCTGGGTAGAATAGGAGGACAATAAGAACAGTCTAAGAGGTTTTTATTTGAGTGGAGATCAGAAAATTCAGTAGCAACAGGAAGTAGGTGTAATACTATAGCAGAAACCATAAACTGGTGGTGGATTTATGGTTTGGATTTATCACACATTTATAACCAAGGCACAAGACAATAAAGAAAATTAATGTAACTGTAATAATAACAATTATGTACATCAGTTTCTTTTCCAATACCTAGGAAGTCCTAGTCCTAATTTATTGGATAGGCTACAGTTTTTTGGCTTTGATTCAAATGGCAAATATAAAAAGGTCCTCTGGAATTAAGACAGCCAAAGCAGTTTCAAGCCTTGGATCATCAGAATGCAAAGTGACCCTTGACCCTTCACACACATATGTCAGCACTTAACATAGGGGTTTGCAATAGGAAATGTTGACATTTAGAAACATTTGTAGTTCTGAATTCAAAGTGGTCCCCCTGAGGGAAGGGGGCAAGAAATGGCCGATTGAATTTTGTCCATACTGCATGCAATTAGTAAGGTTCAAAGAAGTATGCATTTGGATTAACATAGTATTTGTGGGAAGTGGATAGGCCTCCAGTAAAAGTCTACAGCAAAGGCATAGATTTTGTAAGACTACTCTGCTTGTAAACTCTCTAACCCATGAGAGGTTCATTAGTCATGGATTCTACTATGGCTGTGATATTATGTATGTCGGCTCTAGTTCAGCTACACTTAATTGGGGAAATGGGGCTCTCATAAAACTATGGAATCCTATGGATCTTTTAGCAAGAGGATTGACATTGCGATAAGGGTGTGTAGGAAGGTTATTGCTGTCTAAGTGGAAGCAGGGATCAATTAAACACTGGTAAATGGAGGAATTGGGGTATTATGAATCCCAAGGCTACAGTACCTGTTCTGCTTGTTCTGTTGATCCATTTCCCAGAAAATAAACCCCAGGGGAGCTAATTTGCAAATCCATTGAAGAGCATCTTCTTTTTCTGTTCTTTATTTTCAAGCTACCCTCGCATAGTAAAGTATAGAGACTGGTTCTCTTCTTAACTTGTTATAATACAGTTATGGGTGGGGATTGTAATGTTAGTAATGAGTTTGGTTAATGGAACACATATATGTAGGTATAATATTATTACAGAAATATTCTGAACAATTCCATATTCTGGGCATTCATCTGGAACCTTTAGGATATATCATAACTGTTTTATTACACTTGAGTCCAAAGAGGGTGTGTCCTCCTGTTCCCACCCATAGCACACTCAGGCCTTTATCAGAAGCAATGGGGTTGCAATAAAAAATACCGGCACTGGGTACCATTTATAAAAGTAGTTTTGTTCAGTGTTTCAAGGAGTGGCATGATATGACCAACAGCTCTCTATCCACATTGTATGCATACTTAACAGTTAAGTTGAAGGAGTCAAAGTAATATGAGTATTTGTAAGGTACAGATATGCTTCCAGTATTAACGCATGTCATAAAAACAATATATAGGAATGCCATACTTGGGCTCTGAAATACCATATAAGGCAATATGCTGAGAAGGGGGATTATTATGCCCGAACACAAAGCAGGAGGCCTACTGCTGGTATCGCTCCTCATCTCAATTATTTGTCTGCTTCACAACCTCATCCATGCTGTGCTTCTCTTCTGGGTCATTTGCCGTTATCTACTTCTCTTCCTGGTCAATGCTGTCATCTGCTTCTCAGCCTAATGTTGGGGTGCAAGCTGTAATGTATGATACAGAACTTGGCAAGGTCCCTCCCAGACAGGTTTGAGAGCAGTTCTCTGAAGAAATTTCTGATCAAGCTAGTTTCACTGGATTGTATTCCATGTGCGATTTCAGCTTGTGGTCTTGGCAATGCAGCACTGACCTATTGAGAGGTCTTAGAAATAGCTTCAGTTAATTCTTTGCAATAAGAAATCATTGAATCTGTTATTTGAGACAAATCACATTCAATCAAGTTTATCCCCAGACCTGGGGGTGTTGGCATGAGGCACCTAGTAACTTCTTCAAATGGACTCAGATTGATGGTTCTGGCTGCTGTACCCCCTAATACTTAGCAGGACTGCCGGCAGTTACTTCCAGCCAGGGTAACCCAATTTATTTTTACTGCTTTAGTCAGCCTAGTTTTAATAATTTAGTTCATCCTTTCTGTTTGCTAGTGAAGTCTGTATTTCATTGCAGTGGTCTCTTATTCAATTACCTTATTATAAAATTCAGGTCTTTGATCACTGTCAGTGTAGAGGTACATCTCAGTGAAGAATATATTCCTTGAGCAATATTTTTGTTACTGTGAAAGCAGTGTTAGATAGGCCTCAGTCCACTATTACCAAACAATGGCCTGGATTTACTAAGCCGCAATTTTCTTTTGCAGGAGGGGCCCTACTATTATGAGGGTATATACCCATGATAGTGGGCCCCTCCCCTGAAAAAATGTCACAGCTGTATCACTGTATTGTTTTGTTTCACGGCAAAAAAGTGCATGGCAAAGCAACATGGCATGGTCCTTTAACGTGTGTTGGTAGCCACTGACACACATGGGGCTGCCATCACCTTAAAGGGCACATCTCAAACAATAAAGAAAGAGCCAAAAAGTTTAAAAGGTGTGTGGGGGTCAAACCCCTCCTTACCCTGGGACCGCCAGTTGAGGCAGCCCCGACATCCAAAGTATAAACATCACAGCAAATGTTCGCACTATAACCCACCCCAACCAAGTCAACATTGATAAAATGGCTGCCAAGGGGTAACCCCCCACTCCCCCTTTCAATAAAAAAATTCCCAGACATCTCCCTCCTGGTATGCCATCCCCCCACAACCCCCTAATTAAAAAATAACATCGTTGGGGTATAGCGGTTTCCCTCCCCAGGTGTACCAAGTCCAGCAAAGAATCGTTGGTGTATAGTGCCCCCCCCCCCCCGAACCCTCTTCCAGTACTTCATTAACTTAAAAGGAAGATTTCCAGCCAGTGGAAGTGGTGCTGACCTACCTTGCCCCAGTCACATGACTAAGGCAATGTCGGGGCAGTCTGAGGTGTTACTATGGCCCATTTATTTGAGGGGAGTGAGAGGGCTGGCAATAGGCTATCAGGCCCATCCTGAAGTGGCAATGGAAGTAAACTGATATCCTAAAGATTGCGAGAATATTCTGATGATGGGTTTACTATTTCTGTCTTTGTAACCATGTGAATTTCGATACAACAAAATAATTTTGTCCTCCTGAGTTAGTGCATTTCTTGGGGCATAGAGGGGTAAATGTTGCTACAGCCCTCTGCCTATTGAATACGTGAAGCATCACGGCATCTGTTTGTTTCTCAGATGATATCTCAGCTGGAGACCCAGATAACCAAAATGACCGAGCAGCTGCAGACTCAGATGGAGCTGCATCAGGAGGCACTTCAGCAAGCCGGAAGGGCAGAGCTGCAGCTGGAGGATGCCCGAGCTCGGCTAGCACGTCTCGAGGGAGAACTCGTATCTGGAGACATGCTGCGAGAAGGATTGAGCATGGAGAAACAAAAGGTAGAAGTGCTGCTCGGTGTCTGCATACAGTGGTGCCAAAGTAATAAGGTGCGCTGAAGCTGCTGCGGCTTTGTGTGCGCAACTACTCGTGTTTGTACGCACGTTTTCCCACACAAAGCCCTATACGGGTATGTAATAAGGGTTTTGTGTGCAGGGAAAAAGTTCATAGAAGCACGCTTATAGTCCCGTGGGTTTTCTGCACAAGTGCACGCTAATGGCATGCAAAGGAGGTGATTATCTGTTTACGGGCAATACAGGGAGCCGCACTAGCAGGGAGATTGGGTTAGTGCGGGTATTTTAATGTGGGTTTTTAGCGCCTGGATCAGGGCAGGAGGTAAGTGAAAGCACCAGTGTAGAGACTGGTTTTTGATGCTTTTGTGGGTTAGCCAAGCAGCGGACAGAATGGGAAGAGAGAAGGCATCTTCTCAATGAGGCAGAATCGCCAATCTGCATTTCATGTTCTCGACGGCGGTCAGAGTCCAATCATAAAGAGGTTAGATATTGCTCTACCCACCTTCACATCAACTTCTGGACCACTAATTTATTCATTTTCTTAAAATGGGTGTCCGCGTGGTTTTCTGCGCGGTTGTCTTCGCATTTTATTACATAGGGCCACGAGTGCGTGTTACTGCGTGCCTTATGTCGCGTATGTTCGGTGTGCGGGGATTTTTGCGCGTATCTAATTAGCAATTGCGGCTGTTATTACATCCCGCGCTTCTGCTGTTTTTTTCCACGTGCCCAAAAAATCCGTGCAAAATTATCAGCGCAGATTTCAGCGTGGGTCTTATTGCATCGGCCCCACTGTCAGCACATCGAGCACCTCCTTTGTACTTGTGTGAGGCCGTCCCATATCCCAGTGGTTCTCTACCTCTGATCCTTGAGGCCCTCAGACAGGGCAGGTTTATAGGGTGCTCACAATGAATAATTAAGAGACATATTTGCATACACATGGGCTAATGCACATGACTTTGCATATTTTGCTAAATCTAACAAAACCAGACCTATCTGTGTGTCTCACAAATGAGATGAGACCCGCTTCTATATCCCCAACATATAATTTTATGGATTTTCTCCTAGGACAAGCAGGATCGTAGTCCTCACTCACGGGTAACATCATTGGATGGAGCCTGGCATGGAAAACTTATGTCAAAGTTTCTGGAACTTTGACCAGGCACACTGAGCATGCCCAGCATGCCCTATACCACATTTCCCCGAGGGGTCCCTCTTCAGTCACTTTTTCCATGGAGCTTTCACCTCGCAGTTAGGTGAGCTCTTGACTTTTTCCTTGAAAAATTATCTTTGGAAACCTTTCACCAGTTATTTTCATTTTTTTCATGTTTCCATTGACTCTGGGTCCCTCTTCGTTCCTCACTGTAGGTTCCTTAGTCAGGTTTTTCGGCGTTCTCGGTAACTTTCTTTTCGCTTTCGTCCCCCCCAGTGGCGGTGGTGCCTCAGTGCCCGCTGGCCTCGACCGCCCGCTATCACCGCTCTCATTTTACTTCCCTTCTTTTTGTTCATCATGGCCTCATCTAGTTTTTCGTCGAATTCCCCAGTGCCCGGGGACCATGTCTATCATGGACCCTCATGAGATATGTGATCTCTACCTGGGGGCATCGTATGATGTCCGGGGTTGCCACTTGTAAGCCCAGATGACCCCTAAGGGTCATCGCACTTGACTCGATAAGATGGAGAATCTCTTCGGGTTGAGAAAGTCTGAGCCATCGACGTCGGCATCGATGTCATTTCTACCGATGGACCTTGGAGCTGCACAAATGGACATTGCGCCATTGACATCCATGGGGCCTTCGGTTCCATCGATGCCGCCAACAGATAGGGGCACTGGAGACTGACCCCTGTTGGTTTCTTCCAAGTTAAGGACGTTGGATTTGTCGTCATCGACCTCGGCACCAGGGAAAGACCGGGCTGAGCACTGAGGGAAGCCAAGGAAGCATCGGAACTGGTCACCTTCGATGCACAATGCCGGGCTCGGGAGGTGCTGTGTCATGCTGTGATGCCCCTGAAGCAACCCAGTGATGAGGAGTGCCAATCCTCCATCGATGCTGGGGATCCATGACAGTCTCCACCGGTCCTGGTGCCAGTTGCTGATTCACCTTGGGGATCTGAGGGAGATCTGGCCACTCCTCCTGTCACAGAAGACCTCCCTGGAAGGGGTAAGTGGGGGCCATGGATGTCAAGTGTACCTTGTCCCCAGCTTATTTGTAGGGGATGGGAGTGGAAGGGCTCAGGAAGGCCTGGCTTTTTTTTTCTGGGAGATGGAGGGGGAACTAAGGGCTCTGGCTCAGTTAAAAAAGCAGTGGGGGTCCTAGTAGAACCCTCCCCCCCCTTTTTATTTTTGTTTGGTTTGGGGTTTTTTCACTAACAAACCAAAAATATCCCCAAATTTTTGGATGTTTATTCTGAAAAATACATTGGTTTAAAACAAATGCATGCACCTAGATGGTGGTGCCACCACCTACAGGCTCCTCCTCTGTACGGGCACACAAGGGTGCTACCAGCGAGGAACTTCCTCCTGAAATAGCCCCTCTCTTTGCAGAGATAACATTGCTCCTCTGTATGGCTATTTCTGCCTCTTCTGGGGTGTGCTGGCCCCCCAAGCTCTAGCCCCCTCCCCCCACTGGGTGAAGAATTTTTGTTCTTCTGTGCTTTGGTACACCAGCTCTTTCCCCTCTAGCAAGAGCAGCTGGAAAATCCTTTGTCGTTCTCTTCCTCTTTCAACTTAGAGCTGCCTCATGACCTTATGGTACTTGCCTTGGTTATATTGGTATCACATGACCATCTTTCAAATCTTCTCCCATGCATTTCAATTTCTCTGTGATTTCTAGCATGGTATTAATATGCCCGACCATTTCTTGGGATTCTTTCAACCTTAAACTGCATAATTTGTGAACCAGAAACAGTTTGCTGTTTGTTTGAAAAGATCACATGAAAGATGTAATTTACCTTTCATGTAACCTTTTCAAATTTCCCCACATCTGTGTCATGGTGGCATACCCACAGATGTGTATTTATTGATTATCCTCAATAAGAAGTCAAATAATACTTTTTTCTTTTAATATCCCTCTGGTCCTAAAGTATTGCATTTTCAGTAGGTCCATCCTTGCATATCACATTCCATCATTTATCCTTATTCAGCAGCATTTCCACCTTAAATTTCCATATCTGATAATTATTTGCATTTAACTTAGTGAGAGCAGTTCTTAAATCTGTGCTGGAAGCCATGCTGTCTGAGTCAATTGCTTTTGTTCTTCTTACTCTTTGTGGGCACAGTATCATACCTGCTTTTTTTTTTTTTTTTTTTTTAAGCTTGCTTCATACTTGTATCAACAGTTTGTTTCCCTGGATCAACGCAGCCTGGATTCTGAACCTTTTTTTCCGGGTCCATGGCGTTTAATGGGCCCATAACCTGATGGATTTTACTCTGTTTGTCTGGTACCATTTCTGGCCCAATCTGCCTATTTAGGGTAGGAACTGGCTTTGTATGCAGCAGGAACCCTCACGCCTCCAGGAGAAACACTTACTGTGAAGCAGAAATGACAGAGCTCTTCTGTGGCACCATGCAAGTATTCTTTACTTGGGAAACTGGGAGAGAAAACAGTAAACATTACATAAACAGTTACGTTCAGGGAGAAAGACAGGGACTAGACTCACTAGTACAAGTTGCATTCTATCTAGGCAGCTTTGCAGACCCCACCTGTCCCCCACAGTGTCAGGTGACAGGGCTGCGTATGTGTATGTGTGGGAGAGGTTGTCCATCTCTTGTTGTCTGTGCTGGAGGATGATCTTCTGCTATCTTTCCTCCAACACAGGACCTGTGCAACTCCTAGAGCTGTGCCCTGCAGTAAGTGTAAAAAATACAGGCACTCACACTCACTTTCCAGCTGTCACGTGAAGGTTGCAAGTGATTTTTGCATTCTCTAAACCAACAAGCTGGTGCCAGTTGGAAAAAATATTGCTTTGAGGTTGAATGCCCCCCAATGTATGTAATTTCTATCTCTCCTTTGCTGTGCCCTATTACAGTACCTCAAGTTCTTGGAGGAACTCTCTGACAAGATGAAGTTGGAGTGGGTGGCAGCCGATGTTGGCTTTGACATGCGTCTGGAGGCGGTGCTTGGACGTGCTGAGCAGCTGGTCAGACTGGAAGGGGATGCAGTTGTTGAAAACAAGACTCTGGCACACGGCTTGCAAAGGAAGGTAGGATACCCTTGGCAGGTATTCTGCAGGCATTATATATGATAGATGGGTGACAAAACTAAACCAAACTCATTGTAATTATTTTGAAGGAAGCAGTACCCTTTGTGCATTGTGCAGTATTTCAGATGTGGCAAGCAAAATGCTTTAGAGAGCGTGGATTAAAAACCTAGGGCTGTTAAATGTGTAGATTTTGCCATTGTTTTAGCTGGTATCCCAGAGATTTCCTGGCTCTCTTGGGAGCATCCATTCTCAGAAGCATGTCGCACATCACCCCTTGCATTGTAATTGTTTCGTATTGGAGATGGTGTGATGAATACAGTTTCACTTACAGAACCGGAATCGCTGTGAGCGAGAGAAGGGAGCAGTTTAGAAGTTCAAGGAAAAAGGCAGCAAAGCATTGCAGTGATTAACAGCCCAGAAGTCAAATTTCCTGTCAGTGGAGGGCGGGCACTGCTGCTTGTTAAGGCAGAAACAGGCCGATTCAGCAAAAGTCGCGGGAGAGCGGGCGAGCGCCCGCACTCCCGGCACACGCACAGGCCACTATCCTGTGCGCGCGATTCAGTATTTAAATGAGAGCCCGCGGTAAAAAGAGGCACTAGGGACACTAGCGTGTCCCTAGTGCCTCTTTTTTGACAGGAGTGGTGGCTGTGAGCGAGTTTGACAGCCGACGCTCAATTTTGCTGGCGTCCGGTTTCCGAACCCTTGGCTGTCAGCGGGTTTGAGAACCAACACTGGTAAAATTGAGCGTCCAGTTTTTAACCCGCAGGCCGATTTAAAATTTTTTTTTTTAAAATTTTTAATTATTTTTAACTTTTGGGGCCTCTGACTTAATATCGCTATGATATTAAGTCGGAAAGTATACAGAAAAGCAGTTTTTTTCTGCTTTTCTGTACACTTTCCCGGTGCCGGCAGAAATTAACGCCTACCTTTGGGTAGGCGCTAATTTCTGAAAGTAAAATGTGCGGCTTGGCTGCACATTTTACTTTCTGTATCGCGCGGGAATAACTAATAGGGCCATCAACATGCATTTGCATGTTACGGGCGCTATTAGTTTCGCACTGTACTGTATCGGCCTGTTTGTGTGCTTGATTTCCTCTCTTGCGTCTTCCTGTTTTCATCTTGTTTTCTTGAACACAAACAGTTGTTCATTTCCCCTCCACATCCCTGATATCTGCCTCGCCTACCATTTTCTCAGCTCAGAACTACTGCTTCAGTCACCCTTCCCATTTCTGATGTTCTGTTGCTGTTTTGTGGCTGATTGAGAAGAAGATGTCAGAGAAAGGATTGTTTTACTTTGTTTAAGCAATATTTTTTAAAATTATTATCTTATGACATACAAGTGATTAAGGACTCTCAGTTAGGAAGGCGAGATCACAGCCCCGTTAAACAGAACCTTCTCCTGTTTTGGTGTTTCTCATGTCAGTCCCTGTGATCGGGAGGCTGTCATCAAGAACTAAATCAAAGTTAAAGAATAAATAAAACTGTAAAGAAACTTAAAAATAATAATTGGAAACAATATTAATGTTGCTTCAAAGAAACATTCTTCATAATCTCCCCTCAGGACAGAAAAATATATTTTGTTTGTTAATGGCAACCTTCCAAATAAACTTAAAGTGGATGGATATCAGTGTTACCGATGTGATGCCAGGTCATCCTGAAACCCTGATCCAGTGCCATTCTTCTAACTCCAGTACCACTCTAGTTTAGCCATAGCTGCTTTACAGAAAGTACTAGAGCTGGACTTAGAAAACCAGTACTCAGTTTCTTTGAAAATCTAGCCTATGTATTATTTGCCCATTTCCTGATTATACAACATGTAGGGGAATAAAATTATGTATTTTTTCTTTAAACATCCAACATAAAAGACTGTAGTTACACAATGTTAGGTTCCATATTAGGAATTACCACCCAGGAAAAAGATCTCGGCAACATAGTGGATAATACTTTAAAATCGTCGGCTCAGTGTGCTGCAGCAGTCAGAAAAGCAAACAGAATGTTAGAAATTATTAGGAAGGGAATGGTTAATAAAACGGAAAATGTCATAATGACTCTGCATCGCTCCATGGTGAGACCGCACCTTGAATACTGTGTACAATTCTGGTCGCCGCATCTCAAAAAAGATATAGTTGCGATGGAGAAGGTACAGAGAAGGGTGACCAAAATGATAAAGGGGATGGAACAGCTCCCCTATAAGGAAAGGCTGAAGAGGTTAGGGCTGTTCAGCTTGGAGAAGAGACAGCTGAGGGGGGATATGATAGAAGTCTTTAAGATCATGAGAGGTCTTGAACGAGTAGATGTGAA
Source organism: Rhinatrema bivittatum (assembly GCF_901001135.1). Classification (NCBI taxonomy): domain Eukaryota; kingdom Metazoa; phylum Chordata; class Amphibia; order Gymnophiona; family Rhinatrematidae; genus Rhinatrema; species Rhinatrema bivittatum. The sequence continues at coordinate 570,550,859 of NC_042617.1, forward strand.
TCACTTATTTACACTTTCGGATAATAGAAGGACTAGGGGGCATTCCATGAAGTTAGCAAGTAGCACATTTAAGACTAATCGGAGAAAATTCTTTTTCACTCAACGCAGAATTAAGCTCTGGAATTTGTTGCCAGAGAATGTGGTTAGTGCAGTTAGTGTAGCTGGGTTCATAAAAGGTTTGGATAAGTTCTTGGAGGAGAAGTCCATTAACGGCTATTAATCAAGTTTACTTAGGGAATAGTCACTGCTATTAATTGCATCAGTAGCATGGGATCTTCTTGGTGTTTGGGTAATTGCCAGGTTCTTGTTGGCCTGGTTTGGCCTCTGTTGGAAACAGGATGCTGGGCTTGATGGACCCTTGGTCTGACCCAGCATGGCAATTTCTTATGTTCTTATATAAATAAAGTAGAAAAGCAGAACTGGTTGAAAATCTCATGACGCTATGGAGTCGTGCTGGCGGCACGTTACAGGTGTGGGTTATGGGAAGAGCAGGCAGGGTACAAAGCTGTGTGTGCACTGATACTGATAGAAGTAAAATAAAATCCTGTCCTTTTCCACAATGCAACCAGTTAAAGAGTCAGAAGGAGAAGCTGGAGAGCAAAGAACTGCACATGAGCCTCCTGCGGAAGAAGATTGCTCAGTTGGAGGAGGAGAAGCAGGTGCGCACAGCCCTGGCTGTAGAGAGAGACGACGCTAACCTGATGGTCAGGAAACTGCAGAAGAGGGTGGAGAGGCTTCAGAGGGAGCTGAATGCTGCACAGGAATCGAGCACGGAGCTGAGAGCCAGGCTGTCTGACACGAACGAGCTTAAGGCAAGTAGCCAGGCGCTTATCGGCCGGAAAAAACAGTAGGACACGGAGATATGAATCTTAAAACCCACATGCGGGCGCACATGTGCGCGCGTTTGCTGGTGTGCACACGTGGTTGCGTCGATTTTATAACACACGCGCATGTATGGGTGCATATGCATGCGTGTGATAAAAACGGCTATACAGGCGTACGTGTGCCCACGAGTTTATATTGAAGCGTGCATGTACGCGCAAATGCCGCCTCGAGAAGCATATATGTGTGGGGGGGTGGTGGAATTTTAATAGCTATGCGCACCGACACCATAGCTCTTTTTCCCCAGTTTGCCCCAGTAAAGGAGAGGATTTTCTAATCTCCCTAGCTAACTTGCCTCCCTTTTACTCTATTAGCCCCGACCCTTAAAACCCCGCTGACTACCCTATTTTGTTTTGTTACATGACTTACACACTGTCCATAGCAGAAGTAAGGTTACGCGGTAGGGGACCCCGGCATGCGCTACTTACGCGCTGACTTCATTTTACAGACTTGGCCCGCCCAGACCCTGTTTCCATCCCCCCCCCCCTTTTCTGATATTTGTGATTTCTCGCTCGGGGAGAGAAATACGCACATCCCCGCCCAAGTTTTAAAATCCGCGCGGCACGCGCTAGACCGCGTCACGCGCATATCTCCTGGCTTTGGCGCGTGTTTTTGAAATCAGCCGGTGAGCTGTTGCCTATGTGGGATTGATGGGACTTGACTGAAATATAACAAGGGAGGAAGTGAGAAACATGCGTGGTTTTCGGGTGCTTTTTTTATTGTTATCCTCTTAACGATGGCCTGAACTTCATCAGGTTCAGGTCATTGTCAGCAGTGCGATTTGTCGAACCCTGACGAATCTTACCCCCAAGTGTTTAGTCAGTTAGTTCAGTGGACGATATTGTGTCGCAGTCAGATAGATGGATTGAAACATTGCTGTATTATTTTCAGTCCCAGTTGAAAAAGCACTAAAAGAAAACGAAATCTGTGTTAAAAATAAATAGCATTTTATTTTTGGGGAAGAGTCACGTGATGACATTTATGTTTTCACAGCTCACTGTAGAATTTTTGAGTGTTGTAGACTTCCAGTAGGTTCCTGCCGACACCTCTAGTGCTAGAGTCTCATCCTCAGCAAGTTTACCATCCGTAGGTGAGGTCCCATTTGGGTTATGGAAGGCTCGAACTGGTGCACGTAACGGGGCAGCATTTGAGGGAATAAAAAAAGAGAACCCGCAGGAGGGGGTGCTGCTGGCTCGTCTTCTGATTGCGCGCTATTCTGCCTGAGCCTGTACAGAAAGCAATGCCCTGGCATTGGTAGGGCTTCCCACGCCTATCCTCTGGGACCCCACAGCCAGTCAGATTTTCAGGAGATCCACAATGAATATGCATGAGATAAATTTGCATATCATGGAAACTCAGTATATATATACTTTTTTTTTTTCTTTTCTTTATCTTGTTGATATCATAGATTAAAACCTTGGAGCAGAACAAAGCTATAGAAGAACTGAGCAAGTCCCTGGAAAGAGTGGAGAAGGTGAAGGAGAAGGCGCAGAAGAAACTGGTCTGCGTCAAGTCCGAGTTAGATGTTACTGAGAAAGGGGCTAAAGAGGAGAAAGAGAAGGCCAGGAGCATGCTGGAAGCGCTCACCAGCGAGCTGAGCACACTTAAAAAATCCTTGGACGAGATCGTGAAGAGAGAGCGGCAGGTGGGTATAAATCCAAGGAGAGGTTGCCAGCTGAAATACGATATTAAACTGTTTGTGTGCATCAAGATGTGCATCATTTAATGCTGTTAACTTGAGTTTGCTTGCCGCTTTCATGTCCCGTGGGGGGAGAGAGTGTAGAGACGCTTGGTTGTTTCACCAAGGTGCGCGTTAGCAGGTGGCACCAGAGAGTCTGCCCAGCCTGGGTGAGTCGTGTTGATTTCTCAGCTGATAAAAGACCTCGGTATCTTATTGAAACAAGTTGGCAACGTGTCAGGATGGGAGGAAGAAAGGAGAGGAGAGAGTATTTTGGATTTGAGGGCAGGTTCTAATTGGCCAGAGCGATTTATTCTTTTCTGATTTAGTGTGAAGACGTAGCTAGGTGGTGTATATGTGAGTGGCTAAGGTTGGAATCAGTTCATCTCCTTAATGTGGTGTTCCCCCAACTTTTTCAAACCCAAGGCCAACCTATGTTAACAAAAGTGTTGCATGGCCCGCCAGACACTTCAGGGCAGAGAATGTGGACACGGAGAGGACTCATATGATCAAAAGAAGAGGTAGGGAAGCACCGAAAGCCCCACCGGTCTCTCTTCTAAACTTTAAACAAAGGGAGAGGAGGCAGAGACACACACATGAACTCATCACAATGGGCCACTTTTCTCTACGTGCAAGAGGAGGAGGAGAAGAAGAAGACGTTTGTGTGGTGTGGGCAGCTGGCTCAGAGAATTACCTTGGCTGCTACATGTGGCTGTCAGAGCCCCTCCCTTGTTGCTGCGCCCAACACTCAGAGGGCGTCACATCCACACTCTCCCCATCTCCCTCAGACTGGGGATAAGACAGAGGCTGGAAGGACTCCAAGCAGGAAGCTGAGCGGTGATATAATGAAGAGATGCTGTGTGCAGGTCCCGGCTGTCTTTGCCCTGCGTGATACCCATGAATTACCGTGCTGTATTCAGGAAGAAGAGGCGTGCGTGATTGCACACGTTCTCAGAATGGAGCTTGCACATGTTCAAGAGCCACTGCTGGTGTCTCTTGTTGCTGTGAGGTGCTGAGAGCAAAGCCCGGGTTTTGGTCTGGACCTGAGCATTAGGCACTGGTGACTTTTCCTGACTTTTCAGTGGCATACGTCATCAGGTCTGAGGGCGTTACCAATCTGCCACGGCACAATGGTTGGCCAACACTGCCCTAATCTATTATTTGGTTGAAGAACACACCTGTTCTCAAAATTAGAATATAAGAAACGTTCTTACGTCTCGCAGGTGCGCCGGTTCTGCCATAGTTTCGATGGCTCGTCTCCTGGAGCATTCTCTGGTACTGAAGGGGGCAACGCCATGGACCGCCACCCTCCACCATGCCTTACCCCAGAGTGCCAGTGGTGCTGGGGACACCATCGTCACACTGTCCTCTCCACTCCGCTGGACTTATTGTGGCGTTGACACCCAGCTTGCGCGGTTGGGACAGATTAGGCATCTGTTTCAAGGGCCTCAATTGGTGCCAGGAGGCCTTCTCAGCCACACTAGAGTTCTGCCATCTTCCGGCAAGGCCTCAGCCTCCACCTCAGTCTGTACCGCGTGGCGCTGAGGGAGCACTGGCGTGGGAGGTGTCATTACGCACTCCGTGCCTGGTCGTGGGGCAGCGTGCAGCCACAGACTCAGGCACGTGGTCCTCGGGCCTCACTGGGGCATGGGATTTTCCTCACAAGCTTTGCGCTCAGGATCATGAGTGTGCCACCATCCATGGATGGGTTACCTCAGCGTGAGTCTGCCCGGCACGCTTTCACAGCGTAGGGCTTCCAATTGCTCTCCGTCACCTGGGCGTTGGGGTGTGTGTGTGTGTGTGTGTGTGTGTGTGTGTGTGTGTGCATTGTTCCCTCCGAGCAGTCACAACAGGTTGTGTTCCTCAGTCACAGGACTGACCTAGGACTGCACTCCTGGTCAGATCCTGAGGTGAGCGGACATCGCGAGAGTGGCTCCAGCGCCCTCTCCTTTCTCAGCAGAGGACTCTGTCTTTCGCCCTTTACCATGTTCTTTTGGAAAAGTCCCTGGGGCTTTATCCATGATAAATGTTTTTTCTCTGATCCGGAGCCCCGAGCCTCTGAATTGGAGCTTCTCCTTGGAGGACAGGGCTGGGGAGTGGCATCGGCGGTCGTTGGACTGTCTTCAGCTGGGGCCCCTCTGGGGATTGCAGTGGTGACCTCCCCTATCTGAGGCTGGCTGCCTGGGGTGGGTTGGTTACATCGGCGTCTCAGCAATCGGTGATTATGCCTCAACTCTCCTTTGGGGGGTTACTAGGCCCCAATCTTGCTGCTTGACTCTCCCCTCTGGAAGAGGATACTTGACTGAGTTCCAGGGCAACCCTTTTGGGTTCCCCTCTCCACGCCCGACTATGCACCCCTTTGAGGGGTGTCCCTTGCTTTCTGTTCCCGGACAAGGGATGGCACAGCTCTGACTGCCCCAGCCCCGAGAATAGTTGAGAATACCACTTTCCCTTGGGCGTTCTAAGACATAGCAGGTCTATCCATGAGGGAGCCTGTCCAGTGTTGCTCCCGGGTGACCCTCTAGGTTTCCCCCTGATTGGGAGTCACTGCCTATTCTACAACATCTGCCTGCCTGCCGCCTGCCAAAGACCATAGCTTTGACTTGTCTGCCTGTCTGTCCTGCCAGACCTCAGCTAGTTCCTGATCTTCCTGCCTGCCTGCTGCCTGCCTAAGTTCTCAGCCTGTTCTTGACCTTGCCTTGACCTTTGGATCTTGACCCTTGCTTCATTGACCACTCCTCGGACTGATTCCTGGACTTTGACCTTGCCCGTCTGACCTTGCTTGATTCTGGCTCTGCCTCTAGCATTGTCGTTTCCAGCCTCGACCCTGAGAGCGCTTCCCCAGTGTCCGAGGGCACGCTGGACTCAGACTCTCCCAAGAGACCCTGCGAGGCCCACCTATGTCCCAGCAGCAGCCCGGGTCCCTACGGGCTCCTCCTGGGGGGACCTCGGGCTTCCAGTGGTGAAGACCTACCCTGCTTCTGTCTCCTTCCGTGCTCCGTCCCCCTGTGGTTGGTCTCCGTACTGCCACAGGCCAGGAGTCTACCCCTGAGCGCAACAATTCCTAGTTAAGTTTAGGATACTAAGGGAGTTGGAATTAGAGTACTTAAGGAGTATTTACTAATTAATCTGCTATTTAAGTTTAGGATACTAAGGGAGTTGGAATTAGAGTACTTAAGGAGTATTTACTAATTAATCTGCTGTTTAAGTTTAGGATACTAAGGGAGTTGGAATTAGAGTACTTAAGGAGTATTTACTAATTAATCTGCTATTTAAGTTTAGGATACTAAGGGAGTTGGAATTAGAGTACTTAAGGAGTATTTACTAATTAATCTGCTGTTTAAGTTTAGGATACTAAGGGAGTTGGAATTAGAGTACTTAAGGAGTATTTACTAATTAATCTGCTATTTAAGTTTAGGATACTAAGGGAGTTGGAATTAGAGTACTTAAGGAGTATTTACTAATTAATCTGCTGTTTAAGTTTAGGATACTAAGGGAGTTGGAATTAGAGTACTTAAGGAGTATTTACTAATTAATCTGCTGTTTAAGTTTAGGATACTAAGGGAGTTGGAATTAGAGTACTTAAGGAGTATTTACTAATTAATCTGCTGTTTAAGTTTAGGATACTAAGGGAGTTGGAATTAGAGTACTTAAGGAGTATTTACTAATTAATCTGCTGTTTAAGTTTAGGATACTAAGGGAGTTGGAATTAGAGTACTTAAGGAGTATTTACTAATTAATCTGCTGTTTAAGTTTAGGATACTAAGGGAGTTGGAATTAGAGTACTTAAGGAGTATTTACTAATTAATCTGCTGTTTAAGTTTAGGATACTAAGGGAGTTGGAATTAGAGTACTTAAGGAGTATTTACTAATTAATCTGCTGTTTAAGTTTAGGATACTAAGGGAGTTGGAATTAGAGTACTTTAAATTTACAGGTGAATTTACTAATTAATCAGCTAGTGCCCTACAAGGGGATGATTAAACTTTCAATAAGGGCTGGTACAATACTATGATTTAGATAAGACCCTGATTGATTTTTAATGAGAAAATGTCTCTTGCCTAAAAATCAAGAGTTGAGTGGGTGGGAAAGACAGACACTAGAATTAACCATCTCTGGGAGGGGAAAAGTTTGGGGTTTCTGAGATTTTCCCCCATGCTAACCATCCCCGTTACTTTGGGTCATTTGGCGCAGGAGAATGTGCAAAACTAATAATATGCAGAGCACAGGCATACTCTGTCTATATCATTGGCTTCATGAATCGGATTACCCATGGCAATGTAATGCTGCTTTTCTTAAGGACAACAGAGCCGACAAGTCCATGCATACAACAGGAGTAAAAAACTGAAATGGATTAGGCTTATCCCTTCAGAGATGGACTTGTTGGTATCCCAAGCCTCAAGTGGTTCCCTAATTTTGCCCCAAGGAAGCTTGGCTGCAGACTGCAGAATATGTGGCTCACAGACAAATAGTCTTTCAGCATCTGTTAATCAGGCCCAATCGCAGGATTTGGATTAATTAGCATGCCTGCTTCATTTCTGCGTGATGCCGCAGAGCTGTTGTAAGTAGTGGGATTTTTCTCAGGCAGGGTGACTCGCGCCACCTCTAGGAAAATATTTTCTACGGGAAACGGGCAGAATTTTTTTTTTTCCAAACCATCCTTGAAAATCTGTCGTAGTCCAGATATTTGAAAAATTATCAGAGCGTTGTTCACACTAATGTGTTTTTTAAAGAGACGTCTGTTCCAATGTACCTAAAGCTTTGAGACAGTAAAACCTCTAAAATAAAGACTTTGAGTCCAAGCTTCAGACCAAGAAAATTGCAAAAAAGATAACAAAGACCTACCTGACAGGAAACAAGTTCCCACAGATTACGTACTGCATTCAGTCAGTGTAAGCTTTACTCATCCTTAGTTCTAAATGTAGAGATTTACAAAAGGATAAGCACGTTTTGGGCTTCCTGAAATCCAACGACCTTTAGGGTACCTGACTCCTGTGTTGCTTTTTTACCATAATTGCCCATTGACCAGCTGAAATAATAATTTAGTGCTAGGGAGCGGTTCCTCCCTGACCTGACTTCAGCAGTCACAGTGAAAAAAAAGGAGAGACGAGGCACACCCAGTACAATAAATGATTTAATTTACATCTTGAGTTGATGAGCATCTAATTGCTAGCCCAAAACACTTTTGTGGTCAATGCCGAAACTCTATATTTTATTTTATTGACTATGAAATTAAAGGTTTTCTTTTTCTGTGGCACCCCATGTTACTCTTTCGGTGTGAGGTCAGACACAGACCATCCCTTTGTGCGACGGTGCAAGCCCCTGACAGAATCAACTGATCTCTGCATTTCATTGTTGCGATGTTGTGCACAATCATGGTTTGGTTTTTTTTTTTGCCACTGTGATGTGGGGGAGGGGAGACTTTTTCATGCATAAGGACCTGGGGTCCCTTACCTAGGACCGTGAACAGGCATCTTTGCTTCTTTAGTACTTCAGACTAGCCAGGTTGTCAAGACAGCCGGGGTTGAGAAAATGTGAGATAAAGTTGGATTTTCTTTCCATCCAGGCAAGCCTATCCACGTCAGTGGGTTGTACATTCCCACTAGCAGGTGGAGACGGAGAACAAAGGCTCGCTGCCCTCACCCGCATATAACTCTGCTCGGGCACTAGCCAGCCAGTTTTTCTCTGTCTCCAGCGGGTGGTGGACGTACATCAGTGTTTGTGGATCTTGGCCTACCTGGATTGAATAGGCTGGTTTGACCTCCTGTGGTGAAAGCAGTAGCTCCCTCCCTCAGTTGAATGTCTGAGAACCAATATCAGGAGACAAGCAAAATGAAAAAGGACAGGAGTGAGGTGAAGGCCGTGGACCTAGCTCTCCTCCATGCAGCAGAAGAGATCCGGTAGAGTAAGGAGGCCTTGGCCTCAACTCTGCAGCATAGTCCTTTTCTCTGACTGGTCCTGCTTTCTTCCCTCTACTCTCTCCCTGCCTTTATTTCTTATTTTGCCGGTTTTGTCTGTGGAAGGTTTATTGAAGAAAAAAAAAAAAGCATGCGTCGAAGAGTGGGTGCTGGCGTGATCTTTTGTAGGCTGGGCAGAAGACAGCTGCGATTGCAGCCATGCTGAGCCACGCAATTCAGGAGGGCTGCGGGGCTAATTTTAAGAACCGGCAAAGTTTCAGCAGCAAAGCCAAACATGGCAGGAGCCATTTTGATTGGCAGGAACTGCTGAGGCACACAGTGGGACACGTTTGATCAGCTTTTATAGGAAAAGAGAGAGAGTGTTACCTGGCATCAGGGGAGCAGCATGGGAAGAAGCTTTGCATCTGCTCAGCATGCCATATGAGGATCCATAGTCCCAGGAGGTCCCTCAGTGTTTGTCAAAATTGTGTGGAGGTCCGGGGGATGTCTCTATAGGGGATTTTTTCCCTGCAGGAACTTCAGAGGCCCCTGCTTTACAGGCAGAGGTTGTGGCGGTGACTCCTACCAGAGCAACTGAGAAGTTCTCCTCACCCCGTCTCCTGCCAATCCCCTTGGGAGTGGTTTCCAAGAGGGTTTTGCCTATCCGGGAGATGGATCTTTCTGCCATTTCTAGGGTAAAATATTTTAAGGGTCTTCAGGCCTTCTGTCAGGGGCAAGGAGCTCCTCGGGAAGAGGCTAGGGATCACCCGCTTCAGAAGTCTCCCTCCTTAGGACCTTGAAAGCATTCCAGGAAGTTCTTGTCTCCTTGCAGGAGGAAGAAAGGAAGGAGGCAGACATAGGGAGAAGAAGGCAAGGACAGGGATCCTTCAGAAGACTTAGATGGGGAGTCTGAATCCTTGGGGGGGATCCCAACAATCCTTTATTGCTATGGCTTTTTCACAGGGATGAGATGTCCCGTTTAATTTTACAGACCTTGAAAGCCCTTGGGTGTGAGGAGATCTTGCTGGCAGCGGCCAAAGATCTGAAGCGGAACCTTGTAATGATCAGCTTGAGCAAGGCATCCTGCTTTTTTCCTCTGCACGTGGCCATTCAGGAGCTGATAGATTTGGAATGGAGCACACCTGAAGCTAATATAAAGGAGGTCAGGAGTTGGTGGAACAAGGACAGTGGACTTCTGAAGAGGTGACTTGGTCCTTCAATCGACTGGAGGCAAGGGTGATTTGACTAGCCTTCCTTCAGTTCGCGGACAGGTTAGAAGGAAAGGCGGTGAAAGTTATGTCGGACATTGTGACTGTGGTGGCGTACATAAATCACCAAAGAGGGACTAGATGTTGACAAGTCTCTCTAGAAATGGATGTCCTTCTGCCGTGGGTGGAACTTCATTTACAGGCACTGTCAGCCTGTAAATGATTATCTCAGTCGTCATGAGTCGGATCCGGGAGAATGGGAACTGGCTCCCCGAAGTGTTTTGTCTTATCATGGATCACTGGGGGTGTCCCTTCCTGGATGTAATGGCAACTTGCAAGAATGCAAAAGTAGAGAGATTTTACAGTTGGACAAGGGATGTTCAAGTTCTCAGAGTAGATGTCCTGGTCCAGGCGTGGATACAAGAGAAGTTACTCTCTGCGTTTGGCCATGCCGGCCATGGTACATGGATCTGCGCTATCTTCTGATGGAGGACCCTTGGCAACTCCCTCTTCTCCGGGGGGCGGGGTTATGGCAGGGTCCAAGTTTTCATGACAATCCAATAGGGTCATTCATCAAAATGCGTTATGGCGTTCACGCACGCAATAATGTGTTAACACATGCGATAATCATGTTACCACATGACCAAATGCAAATGTTTTGAAGGGGTGGGATTGGGGAGGGATTAATTTAAAAGGAGGGGCAATATCACACCGTGCGATAGCATAATGCATGTTATCACATGGTTTTAACGTCAGAAATAACTACACCTTTTTTCCTGGCGTTAACCTGTGCAATATGCCCGAAATGGCTGTTATGCAATTTGCGATAAAGATTGCATTTCTGGGCTGAGAGCGAGAAAGAGAGAGAGCACCTCTAATGAGGTCTTCACAGTATTCAACTATCTATATCACTAAACCACCACCAACACCTCACCTTGAGCTATTAGCTGGCCCTCCTATAGTGATATAAATAGTTGACTACTATGAAGGCCTTATAAAAAGTATCTCTCTCTCTCTCTCTCTCTTTTGCATATATTTGGTGGGTGTTTGAGCATTGGTGTCAAAATCACACTTCATTTTTACAAGAAAGTCTGAGTAAGGGATTAGCCTTGAACACACTGAAGGTGCAGGTGGCTACTATAGCCTGTTATCAGGGCCGCATGTGGGGGAGATTGCTCTCTTCTCACCCAGATGTATCTAGGTTCTTGAGGGGAGTAAAACACCTTAGACCTCCCTTGCCAGTATCTTTGTGGGATTTGAATCTGGTTCTCTCCTTTCTGACGAGTCCGACTTTTCATCCTCATCAGCGTATTTCCTTGTGGTAATTGATTCTGAAGATGGTGCTTTTGATCGCTATTTGTTTTGCAAGGCGGATTTCAGAATTGCAAGACTTGTCGTGCAGTGATCCTTTTTTGATTATCACTCCAGATAAGGTACAGATTCAGATGATACCTGCCTTTCTTCTGGAGGTGGTTTAGGAGTTTCACTTAAACTAGTTGGTTGTGTTAACATCCTTGGATAAGGAATGGTCAGGAGTATAGGAAACTGCGGCACTTGTGTTATCTGGAGGTACGAGGGAGTTTTGGAAATCAGATAGGCTTTTTGTTCTTCAACGGAGGGATGAAGAAGGGGGAGGCAGCTTCTCAGGGCACAGTAGCTCGTTGGATTAAGAAAGCAGTGTCAGCAGCCTATGTGGATTCTGGGAAGCCTCTTCTGAAACAAGTCAGAGCACATACGACCCGGGCTAAGACGGTTTCCTGAGCAGAATTGCATTTGCTTTCTCTGACAGAGATTTGTTGAGCAGTAACGTGATCTTTTTTGCATACATTTGCCAGGTATTACAGACTGGATGTGGCGGCCCGGGAGGATTCTGCCTTTGCTAGGGCAGTGCTGCTTGGGCCTCAGGCAGCCTCCCGCCCTTTGGGGGAGTAGCCTTGGTACATCCTGCTGGTGTGGACTGGCTTGCCTGGATAAAGAGGAAGGTGAAATTACTTCTTACCTGATAATTTCCTTTCCTCGAAGTTAGGCAAGCAGTCCACCTTCCCACCCGGGGCTGCCTTGAGGTGGCCGACTTTCTTCTGTGTTGCTAGATCTTTGCCCAGAAAGGAATGAGGTTCCAGGATCTTTCATGCAGCTGGACTCCCACATATTGTGTGAGTTCCGTTCTTCTTCCAAGATGCTCTGTCCAAAGGGACTACTGTTAGCAGAGCTGAGTCCACTGTTTCTGTTGTTATTAAAAAAAAAGAAAAGAAAAGAATTCCCAAAGTTAAGTTGGATAGTGTTTGTAGGATACGATATTATCTTTAATGTTTAGTGGTTAGTGTCCACAGTTTGCTTTTGGAGAAATACTGGCTGGCTGGAGCCTGAGCAGAGCTATATGAAGGTGACGTCAGCGAGTCTTTGCTCTCTGTCTCCATCTGCTGGTTGGAGTGTACAACCCACTGGTGTGGACTAGCTTGCCTAACTTCGAGGAAAGGAAATTATCAGGTAAGAAGTAATTTCACCATACATTTTATTTATTTATTTAAAAACTTTTCTATACCGTCGCTTAGTGATATACCATCACAACGGTTTACAGATAGGCACGTAAATAAGTTTGGATTGGTTTATAAATTATCTAGAAGGTGCCAAAAACTTTTCGGTTACATGATTCAAATAATATACACTATATGGAACGTGGATTGGAAATTCCATTTATATGATAAATAGAAATCCATACATGAGATATACTGTACATTGTATTTGTGCTGAGCTACTTTTGCTTTGGTGAACTTAAAATTCTGCCCAGTGGTTAAAGACAAGATCTGGAGTTGTTCCTCTCTCTCGCTTCATTGCTGAGAGCTGTTAAGGGTGGACCATCACTGCTGGGGCTGTTGTGCTGTGGGTGACATGTAAAGCCGAGACTGCACATGTATGTTAATATCATTAGCCATTGATTCCATTTTATTTGGTGTTGCAGCTGGTGGACTTTCGGGAAGTGGTCTCTCGCCTGCTGGGACTCAACGTTAACACCCTGGCTCTCCCAGACTATGAAATTATCAAACGCCTGGAAAGGCTGGTTCACATCCATCAGCACCATGTTGTGACTTGTGCCTAACTGGGTGACGTCTATGGAGGATCTGCAACCAGATACAACGAAGAAAGACCAATGTCCCCCCGCCAGATCTCTTGATCATCTGCACGGAATATTTCCTTTTTTCAAACCAAACAAAATTAGATGGGTTGTACGAGCGGTGTTATAACTCTCATTGCAATTGACTGTCTCTTTCTCATTGATCAGTGTGTCTGTTTGCTGGCATTGATGAGGTATACGCATATGTATAAAAGTGACCAGGCTGACCAGAGTCTTAGGGGATGGGTGTCAGTCGTGCATCAGAAATGTTTTTCAGAACACTGCTGGATAGAAAGAGTTTAGTATGGGCAGACTTCAGCAAACACACGACTTTGAAAAGGCCGGATCCCTGTGAAGCAGAGCCCCGTGCTTCCCTGCAGCTCCAGGAATCACACACAGAACAAACAGAAGCACTAGAAAGCAAATTCACACCGTGCTAGGGCTTCAAGCAAGCCATCCAGATCTTACAGCAAGACCGTGGAAAGCTGCTGCTGCTTGGCATTCTCGGCTTCTGCTCTTCCCTTCATCTTTAGCATCCTAGCTTCAGGGGAAAGAGATCAGAGCCTATAGGAAACGAAAGAAAGCTGCTTCTCAGCTTGCTTAGCTTCCTGCTGCTGCCTTCACCCTTAGGGTCAGGGAGCAGCAGCGCTCTGTACCTCCTTTAGCTGGAGAGATATCTCTAGCTTTAGCTGGCTATAGGTAGGAGAATCTGCCCTGGCTGCCCAGTATGGCTGACCAGGGCCTGCTTGGTCTCCCGCAACAAGCACATGGTTCTGCCTGCAGCTCGGACCTGGTAGGACTTTCTTCTGTGCAATTTCATGCGTGGGGAGGTTCTACTCACCCTATCACAGTGCCAAACAAATACAGCGGAACACGTTCATTTAAATCTGTGTTTCCTACAGTGCTGTCGTGCATGACAGATGTGAAAGTAATTTTTACTTTGAAAGTAATTTCTCACTACAGTTTTGGGAGGTAGTGCATCACGAAGCTATGATCTCTTCTCAACCCCTGCTGGAAGGGATGGGTCACTCCAATAGGAGCTCCCAGAGCATGGGTCAAAGGGCAGCAAGGAGCTTAGATCCAAAAATTAGGTCCTAAAATTTCAGCCCCTGAACTGGTTTTGTGGCCTGGTTTGGCCTCTGTTGGAAACAGGATGCTGGGCTTGATGGACCCTTGGTCTGACCCAGCATGGCAATTTCTTATGTTCTTATGGTTTCTAAGGTAGATGGTGAGGTAGATAAGCAAGAAAGGGAAGTGGTAAAAAGGAAACAGCAGAAGAATGTAAAAGCAAGGAAACAGCTTTTATTATAAATTTCATTTAGACTTATTTTGTTTCATTTTACTTCCTCGTAATGGAAAACATCTTTTTTACAGCATTAAAGAACATCAGCGGTTACACTTTTAGGCAAAATTTTTTTTTTTAATTTAATAATCCTCTGCTGCAAAGTTGAATGTGAGGCAACATTGCCTTAACGGTAGCGGACTTAAGGCAGAAATGGTTTTTCCCATTAAAGGGGTATGGTTCAAGCAGCCTACATGGGAAAGTCAGCCAAAAAAACGTGCACAAAATGCACCAGTTTTCACAGTGGACTACGCACATGAGTTCACTTTGAAAATTATCCCCACTAAACCTGCTTGTACAAGTTAACACCTGCTAAAACATCTGCACACATTTCCCCTGTCTTTTCAAAATCCAAAAGTATATGCGTTAAGTGCAGACCCTTCCCATCTCTGCACCCAGGAACGCCTCCACTCAGTCTGGAAAAACTTATGCGCCAACATAACGTATGCATACAGGTTTAACTGCATGTCGGGTGGGCAGTTTTGTAAAAGGCCACTTCTGTGTGGAAATTCCTGTTTCACCCATAGAGAGGAGAGTCATTTCAAAAGGGACTTCTGTGGGTAAAGTAATAGATTTTTTATAAAAAGTGTGCACGTAACTTTTCATGGAACATTTGTGCGGATTTTTTTTGCTGGTCTGACGTGGTTGGGGTAGATTTGGTGGCCTAAGTTTCAAAGCGGGCTTATGCGCATGAGTCTGTTTTGAAAATCAGTGAAACTAATGCCCATATTTGCCAATGTTACAAAACGCTTAGTACATCTAGCCCTATGTATTACATGAGACATTTGCTCCTTTTCTGCCCGCAGGCTGATCCCTGATGAATGGCATCGCAGCCGCCCTGCAGCAGTTGTGCCTGCAGTTAATTTTATACAAATCCCAAAAGCACAAAATAAATCCTGAATTTTGGAACCATTTTTTAAATGACCTATCACATTTTTTAATATGCTGCTGATCACCTTGAAGATTTCTATTATGAATTTTTTCAGAATTCCTTTTGTCCTAATAGTAATGCATGTGGGTGTTCTTTCTAGAAACAGAGGGCATCAATAACTCCTACCTCAAAAGTGTCTCATGATCAAAGCTGTTTTTCATGAATGTGCATGTTAGTTAAATAGCATTTTGGAGTGAAAAAAATCCATTAGTATCAGCAGCCTGGAAAACGCAGAGGAAGAATTATTTTTATATCGGTATATAAAAGTGTACAAATCAATAAATAAATAATAAAATTTTCCCTATCCCCTCTGGAGATAGGGAAATACCTGTAGCACCTAAATGTAATCAACGTTGAAGCACTGAAAAGCAGAACATAAGTCAAATAAATAAATACAAATACATAAAATGGAAAAATATGAAATGAAGACCCATTCACGGGGGGAATTTCAGAACCCACTCTGTGTTAGGTTTATTTCTTCTTAGTACTTATGTGTATGAGCTGATTATTGTTTCATCCTGGTTGCTTGGCATAGTGCACTTTTGCACTCTTGTCTTTTTTTGCATTTTTCTGTGCCTCAGTAAATTCACAATTTGAAATTGACCTGTTGGTAGCTGAGGCAGGCGGGGGGGGGGGGGGGGGGGGGGCGCAAACCCACTGCGGCGACATATTGCAAAGATTTTACAGCGCCACGCAACATGTCTGCTTTAACATTTCACTCTGATTTGGCAGTGGTGTTCCCTGCCACAAATAAGCACGGGTGGCTAATTTAGAGTTAGCTTGCATGGCCCTGTGACCTCACATCTCAGCGCCAGAAAGAAAGCAGAAGAAAACCTGCGCAGTACTTGAGGGATATGTTTCAGGTTTCCTTTGCTCCTTTTCATGGTCTAGATTTGGCTGCCAAATGTAGTATCCTTGAGTTTCACCGATGCCTTTTGCTTTTTCAGGTCACGAGATGAAAAGGGGTGGTGGCAGCTGGTGCCTCTTTAAGAGACATCTGGGTGCTCATTGTTCTGTAAAAGCCCACATCATAGGGATTCCTCCTCTTCCCCCAATAAAAATAGAACCACTGGTGACATTGGAATGTGTGTCAGATGGGCTTCTGAAGTGGGTGCTGAAACTGTGGGAGTCCGAGATGTGTCCTCGCCATGCTGTTTGCCACAATTGCATTACACCAGAGCTTCCCAATCTGTCCTGGGGATCCTATTATAGCCAGTGCTGGATTTAGGCACAAAATACCTAAGGTACAGTTTACAGCCTCAGATTATGAAGGGCTGCCAAATACAAAAAAAGTTGCTAAATTTCAAGTTTTACATTTTTTTTTTTTTGGTAATACCATGGGATCTCTTAAACTTGGATTAGTTTAGGGCCTCAGCATGTCTTAATCTAGTCCTGCCTATAGTCAATCAGATTTTTAGGATATCCACAATGAATATGCATGAGATGCATTTGCATATACTAGCAGCTCAGTATATGCAAATTTATCTCATGCACATTCATTGTGGAAATCCTGAAAACCCAACTGGCTGTGGGGTCCCCAAGACAGGTTTAAGAAGCCCTGTATTATGCAATACTGTATTGCAAATTTTTTTATTGGGCCCTCAAAGGTTCTTCTGAACTAATAACTAAACAAGAACACAATAAATGCCAAATAGGGTTGCCAATTAGCTCCAGATTTCCCAGGTTGATCCAGTCCTGGTTTTATCCTTTTGCAAGTAGTTCTGATTTCCCTATAGCACTCCCTATGAAAAGCAAGATTACAGGTGCCTGTATGTAGTGAGATGAAAACAGGACTGGATCAACCTATACTGAAAATCTGGAGCCAATTGGCAACCCTGGTGCCAAGCTGGATCAGACCAATGGTCCAATGAGCCTAGTATCCTATCTCCAGCAGTGGCCAGTCCGGGTCTGTTGGAAGTATCTGTCAGATGCAAATTAGGAAAGCCCGTTCCATGCTATTCCTTTCTAGAAGCAGAGGATGGACACACCTAAGGCTATCCTAGCTAAATAATGCTTAATGGACCTGTTTTTAGAAATGTATCCAA
The DNA here is from genome assembly GCF_901001135.1 of Rhinatrema bivittatum. NCBI lineage: Eukaryota > Metazoa > Chordata > Amphibia > Gymnophiona > Rhinatrematidae > Rhinatrema > Rhinatrema bivittatum. The sequence goes on from NC_042617.1 coordinate 570,567,952, forward strand.
ACTGTTTTAAAACTCAGCTAAATTACTAGCCTTGGCCACATTCTCTGGCAGCAAATTCCATAGTTTAATTATGTGTTGACCGAGAAAACACTTTCTAGAATTTGTTTTAAACCTGTTACCAGTTAGCTTCATAGAGTGTCCCTAGGTCTTAGTACTTTGGAAAGAGCAAGTAACTGTTCCCTGTCAACCTGTCGCACACTAGTCGTGATTTTGTAAATATCTATCATGGCTGGGAAGACTTGGAACCGATGTTCAACGTGGTAGGAATATTTTATCATACAGAAACTTTTATCATTAGCCCCTCTCTGATTTGCAGGATTCCCCCCCCCCCCTAAAGTTTAGGCTACTAAAATCAGGTTAAATTGGATACAAGCACAATAAGTCTTCTTTGGGGTGAAATATTTTAAAAAGTACATAAAAAACCAGCTTGACTGAGCTGCCCAGCTGCTTGGCACATCATGCATTTGTTAATTTTTTTAATGTGATTATTATTGCAGAGAATCTTATTTAGCGGCCAGTGTACTAAACTATGCAAATATTTTTGCCAACATTAAAGCACATTAAGGGCCTGATTTTCAAAGCTATTTACGTGTGTATAACCCAGTTTTTTTGTGCATAAATGGCGGTTCTCGGCAAAGATGAAGAAGTAGTGCTCTGAAAAACGGGAAGGGACAGCTGCACATCATTTAGCAACCCTGCCGCAGAGAACGAAACACGGCACTCTGTTTGGTGTGATTACTGAGAAAGTCAGTAAAGGCAAGAACTCAATGTGCACTTTATTTTATTATAGAAAAAAGTTAAAATCAAAAAGGAACTATGAGGAACTATGATTAAAAATTTATGGACTACTCGCAAATTTGAATAGTCATTTGGAATAGGATTATCCTGTGAATAAATATAGTATATTTAAGAGAAAAAAGTTTGCTGGTGAATGCTATATGTTACAACATAGAACCAGGCCCAGCGCACCTAAAAGGATGCATGTAACCCAGTTTCACATGAGCTTTTATGTGAACTGGGGATAGGTATATTTATTTTATTTATTTAGGTTTTTTTTATACCGGCATTCATGAACTCGTTCACATCATGTCGGTTTACAGAAAACAGGGGTGCGAATAATACAACCAAAAAACATAAATAACGTGATGAAGAGAAGCAGTTACAATTAACAAGTTACAGTTAAGCAGAGGGCAATCATATCCCTGCCCCGACTCTGCCCAGAGGGCAGAGTCGGGGCAGGGATATGATTTACGTGCTTACTTTTGAATGTGCACGTTTAAGTTACCATGAACAGGTTATGCCCTGCTTGGACCATTCCATGCATATGCAGCCAATACAGGAAGGATTTTCAAAGTGAACTTATGCGCATAAGTTTGCTTTGAAAATCCTTAGTAAAACTTTTATGCATATTCTACATACAAATTTCACCGCTATGTGGGGAGTTATAAAATTGCCCTCTCTAAGTGCCATTAATGTTTACAGTCTAGTTTATGTATTAGTGCGTTTAACACACATAAATTAGCTTGTGAGAGTTTTAATTAAAAAAACTATGCTTATGAGGTAATGAGATGCAAACTTTGCAAAACGGCTTATTTCCTATTAGGACAGTGAAAAACTACACATGCTAATTGCTTCATAGATGCGTTAGTGCAAAAAACTTGACTCCTCAAAGAGGACTGTCAAATACACGTGTACTTTACCTACAGATATTGTGATAATACACGTGTACTTTACCTACAGACATTGTGATAATGTCTGTAGGTAAAGTACACGTGTATTTGATAGTCTGCCTCATTTTCCTCTGCAGCCCACCCTTTACAAGGGGGTCACACTTCCAAGCCCTGTTGAGCATGTACAGTGTGTCATAATCCCACCCTTTCCAGCTCTGGGCCAGCTCCAGGCAATTACATGGGATAAGGCTTTCAGTTTACCTATAACTCTCCAGCCCTCATCCCAAAAGAAATGAACACGCTAATCGGTGGACCAAATAAGGAGGCACCTAGATCCCAGTAAGAAAGTTCTCCCGATGTGAAATATTTCATACCTTATCCATTATAGCAATATCAGTAATCTGAATCTTTGCAGGACACAGTTCCCATCTTCAAGCCAGATCCCACCTTCAAGCCAGATCCCTGTAGACTATGTCTACAGTATTTCAAACTCCATAGTCCCACCTTTTCCAGTTCTGGGCCAGCATCAGGTTGACCATGGCAGAATAAAATACCTTCAGACAAAGTATTTGTATCCCTTTGATGTGTGTAGGGTATCTCAGGAAAGGAGAATAACACTAATTTTCCGTCGATAAGCAGGCTGAAATAGCCATGCTGTTTGGGTGACATCATCGACGGCGCACTCTTGCAGACTTCTCCCAGAAGGCAAAACTTAGAATGCCGCTGCTTCTGCGTAGTTCTTCCCGCACGTATTGTGTCAGTCTCCTCAGTGCTTTTTTACCTGCGCTCTGGCACGGAAATGATTATTTTCTCCTTTGCGTCTCAAGTATTTTCAAGATTTTTTCTATCTTCGCTTCAGCAATCCCACAAAAGCACTTTTCAGTGCTACAGAATGATGTAAAAAAAAAAAAAAAAAGGGCTTCATGTATTGTCAGTGCGGACACATAGGGCCTGATTTTAAAAAGCATTTACTCGAGTAAAAACCAGGTTTACTGGAGTAGCTCAGTGCGGACACATAGGGCCTGATTTTAAAAAAGCATTTACTGGAGTAAAAACCAGGTTTACTGGAGTAGCTCCTTTTGAAAATTACCCCCATAATTTCCATCACTGACAATCACTGTTACTGCCTCCTGTGTCTTGGGCCAGACCTCAACTAAGCCTCACGTAAAGACTATGGACGAATGTCTCCCAGAGCACGGAGACAGAGAGCAGACAAAATCGCCCATCTAAAGGAAGTGGAGGAAGCTCACTCTGACACCTATTTGCCCTCCCCGTGGCGCTCTACTCACTCTTCACTGGGATGAAAAACTAAATCCCATGAAGTCCATAGAAGAGCTTCTTCGGTGGACCTCCATGAAAAATTGAATTCCAAGCAGAAGAGGCTGGATTACAGGGTCACCAGTCTAGGGACATTCCAGGGTGGGACCAAGAGGTCCACAGGTAAATTGGCATTTTATAAGAGATTTACGCTCATTTCTTAGGCAACTTATTCATACAGTTTGACACCTGCTAATTATCTTGCACAAGTGATATCAGACTCTTCTGTTATCAGCTACTGTTGAGTGGGGAGTCTAGGTGAACTGGTGAAGTATTGGAGGGTTTCAATTAATCGGAGATGGACTGGCTGATACAGTGGAGGTATTGGAAACTGGTGATTTCAATTATGTGGGCATGTGTTAAAATATACCGATTTCCGTGTATAAATCAGGGCTTTACGTGAGCAAGCTATATATTTCTTCACGCATAAAATATCTGTACACATGTTTATAAATTAGGTAGGAAAAGAACATGCTTTCAATGCATTGCAGATATTTGCATATAACAAAACATACGCAGGTATGTCTGGGAGGTAGAAAGGCATTTATTTTATAATCTGCACGTGATACATGCAGGTTATAAAATGCTGCAGTATATCTGCACGTGGCTGCTCAGAAGCCCAATGTGCATAATTTTATCTACATAACAGGTGGACATTTCTGTAAAAAAACATTTCTGCAGGTAAAGCATTGTTTTACCCATGGAAATGACTTTGAAATTACCCTCCTTGTGTTTTTCAAGTCAATTTGTCTTCCTACCATATGTTTTCAAATTTGATGGCACTCACCCTAATTTTAATTTTACTATAAAGGAAGGCGAACCGGGCCAGTCCCGCGTTCGCCGAGGGTAACACGGGATCGGGTGGAGGCAGGGCGGGCCGAAGTCGGGGGGGGGAGGAGCCGGGGGGGATAGGGGGAGTTAGGAGCCGAGGTGGCCAATGGCAGTGCAGCAAATTTTGAAAGGCTGCACTGTCATTGGGGCAAGGAAAAGGAGCGCGGGGTTAGCGGGGAGCGGCCATTAAGGGATCCGGCAGCGAAGCAGGCAGAGGTGTTTGTTTCCCTCCCTCCCGCCCATTGGTTCTTTGTATGTTCTTTGCTGTGGTGGTTGTCGCAGTAGGCGGAAACCCGAGCCAGATTTGAGTGTGTATTAGTGGTAAGGGTGAAGGGCACGTTGCTGGGGGGTAATGCTTGTGCAGTTTCCAGCTGCTGCACGAGAAGGCCTAATGAGCAAGGGGGGGGCCGATGCTCAGGCCGCAACCTTACCCTCGCCGACGGCGTGGCGGGGTAAGGAAAAAGGGGCTGGGGGCTCCGAGCTGCTTACCATTGGGCCGCGATGGTAAGTGAAGAATGCACGCGGCAGGTGGTGGAGGTGGAGGGAGTTAAGTTTGGAATATTGTTAAAAATGGCTCGGGTTAGGTTTAATAAACTGCGGCCTTATTTGTTATTCCATACGGTTGTCATGTCTAATTTGTGGAGGGTAAGGGGAGCAAAAGCTGAGTGCCTGCCTGTCGACGGGTCACGAGTACCTGTGTTATCGTAATGTGATCCGCTGTGTATGGGCAACCCTCGAATTGTACGGTAATCGAAAGGCAGAATGGAAATCTCAGATACAATGAAATGAAATTTAAAACTCCCCTTTTTTTTGTTACAGGGTTTAAAACATAAAGCCAGGTGATCAATGTGGTCATCACTATAGATGGATGCTTTAGAGTTGCACTTCAACAACCAACACAAAAGTGATGAGGATCTGCTCAGGTGAAGGCGTACAGTGCCAGTATTGAAAAGATAAAATGCCAGTGTAGAGCACTCCTCTAGATTAATAGTCTTTTTTATTAATTGAATGTCATTTTCAGGGTAAGGTATGTCAAACGAATTGCAGAGATACAAACTCATTCAAGTAACATAGAAACATAGAAATGACTGCAGAAAAGGACCAAATGGTCCATCCAGTCTGCCCAGTAAGCTTATGGTAGTTTGTGCTGCGCCCTGTAGGTTACCCCATGCTTATATGTTTCCCAGACCATAAAAGTCAGGGCCTTCGTTGGTTGCTGTTTGAATCCAGTGCTTATCTGTTTCCCACACTAGCCTTCCTTGATTGCTGTTGAACCCAATGCCCTGATATGCCTTGCCTTTGAAGCTGTTGAAGCAGAGAGCAATGTTCGAGATGCATCAAAGTTACCACCCCCTGCGTACTTCGCCACTTAAAGCCATGAGCAAGGAAATTGGATGATACCTAAGAAACCATTATTAGGAATTCCATGTGTTACTTTGTTAGCAAATGTAGAAAAACAAAAATAAGACGCATTTGCAGTATTTGCTGTCATTTTGGTTTATTTTTTTTTACCCATTAACTCCCTAATGTGTGACTTAGCAATGTCATGGCACCTGCATCTGTATCTATACTCCAGAAAATGCTGAATATTTTGTTTTATAATCTAGTATCAATGTAAAGTTCATGTTATTTTCATAAAACCTTCTGGTATTTATACACATATGTAGCAACAACAAGAAGACAAAATGAAGCAGCACTGAGAGAGCTATATTGCTTAGAGTTCTCTGTTTTAATAGCTGCAAATTTGGGGGACCTGGAGAGAGAAAAGAGTTGGTAGGGACTGGGGGATTGTTACTGTCTCTGCAGTTTCATTCTGGTCACAATAAATTTATTGCGCATACAAATCTTTATGTCACCAAAAAAAAAAAATAAATATCTGTTTGCATCGCATAATCAAATTGAGTTTTTAATAATGATTTGGCGCTTCTTGATTTACTTATTCCAGCAATACATGTGTACAATTACACCACCTAATAACTTTTTGGTTTTCCATCGGATCCATAGCAAATTGTCAGGACACCGCGCGCGTAAATCCAGAAGGATTTACGCACGCGGGCCTTTGAAAATCCGCCCCTATGCATATTGCTGGGCACACCTCTTCCCTAAGAACTTGTAAACAGTAATATTTTGCAAATATATTTGTGAATGGTCCGCAAAATCTGAGAATTTATTTACCTCAAACTTTGATGGAATAAATTCAATGCAAACTGCAGAAAATGACCGAATCTGCCAGATCCCCAGTGGCTTGCAGACGTTCCATAGGATTCTATTTCTGCCTGCTTCATCAAAAATATTCTTTTTAAATTCTACAGTAAAATGGTTGGCGATGGTGAACTATTTGGGACGATGAACAAGATAACATTTGGCTTATGTGAATTTCTTCCAGTCTTTTTTATTTATTTGATTTATATTCCACTTTTACAGGCACTTCAAAGTAGATTACATAGCAATAGAAAACCATCTGCTCAAAAAGACCATTTGGAGAGCCCAGAGAAACCAAGAAGCATTTGAAGGCTTTGAATGCGACCAAATGCTGAGATTGTTTAAAAAGGGTCAGTTCAAATGTATTTGTGCAGAAGAATAAAGTGCTCTATAAAACTCCAGACTATTAGGACATGCTTTCTGACTCATTGGATCCTAGGAGGAAAAAAATAACACACTGATAATCTACTATGCATTTATTTATTGTAGTATATTTATCATGATGTATTTATTTCATGTTGCATAGGCCAATATAATATAGTTTTATTATTATTACAAAGGAAAAGAGTCAAAACATTAGATTGCATGGCTCATAGATTGGGCAAAGTGCAATGAAGCATCAAGTCAAATTAGCACATTTCTTTATTAATCTTGGCATTGACATTTAGGGGCAATTTTTTAAAAACTTTTTATTTATTGAAATTTTAAATTTATACAAAGAAAACCTTTGCACAGTAACATCAAGAGAGACAAATTCAAATCAGTAAATAACAACATACATAATCTAAATAAGACTTCTCTCTCTCTAAAGTGAACCACTAAAAGAAAGGAGGCAGAGAATCAGAAAAGGAGGAGAAATAAACAAATCTATATTTATACAACAAACAGCATGAAGAAATATCACCCCAAATTACTAATTCGGATAAAACCCTAAGAAAGCTCGGGATTAAGAACAAACAGGGTTATTCATTAAAATGCGATGGGCTGTTATTGCATGCGTTAGGGTGTTATCACATGTGATAACACCCTAACGTATGCGATATCTACCGCATCATGATGTTACCATGTAAATGAGGGAAAGGGGAGGGGTTAGGTGGGGTAATAACATTTTGAAACCGGTACCGCTACGGGTAATAATCTTTTATACATTATCGCCGGCAGCAGCACCGGAATTAGCTACACCTTTTCTATTGGTGCTATGGGGGCAATAGTGGGCAGCACAGCTGCAACTGCGATGGACGAAAATGCACTGCTGTGATGCAGCCACCCTGCCCCTTTTTTTTTTTCGCGGCTCATCATTTCGCTATAATTATAGCAGAATAATGAATACCGGGGAGAATTTGCTACTCTAGAACCCAGAAATTTGTGCAACTGATCAGGAGCAAAGAAGATTAAATGTATTAACAGCCAGTTTAATTAAAAGTGGATAGGAAAAGTGGTCCACTTACTGGAGCAACCACAATGAATTGAGTGTAGCGCAATTGCATAGAAGGGTCCTTGAGCTTCAAATGAGACTTCAGTCAATGTGACAGGTGCCAAGCAAAGCAATTGTTTAATAGGCAATTGTGTCGAAGTGGAACAAGCATCGGTCCCCTGACATGGACCGTGCTTCGTCACTACAGCTGCGTCGGGAGTGCCAAGAGCCAAAAAGTATGAATAATTAAAGAGAAAAAGGTAGAAACATGGGTCCAGAAAATACAGATAGGCAACATCATATGAAGTGATATGAAAAAAAAAACCTAAGAGAACCATATAACAAAAGTATTGGCAAAGCTTGGCGTCTCCGGATAACTGCAAGAGGTAAATACATAATAATAATAATAATAATAATAATAATAAGAGTAATAATACATCAGGAAAAAGGGGGGAAAGGTGGGGAGACACCAACCTTGAAGGCAATACATACCATGTGCCGGAGTGGGAAACCTCAAAATACGGTAGGACATCCCCATTGTCTCACGAACATTAGTTAGAGGCTTCAAAAAATCAGGAGGACTCTGATGATGAGACTAAGGATAAGGATCCAATACCGGAATTAGACAGGGGTAAGATAATAGATAAACCAATAAATGAGATTCCCAGTTGCAGAAGAAAGAGAAAAAGAATGATAATAATTAATATATAATAGAAAGATAAAAAATATAAAGTGAAGCCAGAAGCTGCTAATGCCGATGAAAATAATGGAGCAGCGGAAAGCAAAGAAACCGAAAGAAGCCGGTGACGAGGGAATCACCTGCAAGTCACCCAGAGGAATAAAAGTGGGGGGAAAAAACTGCCAGGTGCCAGCGAAATACTAAAAAAAATGAATGAATAAATGCAAAAATAAAGAAGCTGGCGCAAAATGGGGCTGCGAGAAAGAACAGTGGACCAGGTAAAATCAAGACCGAGGTAGAAATTGAATCGGGAGAGAATTGCTCTTAAGGAAAAAAGTAGCTGGAGGCCTAACAAAGAGGTAAACATACCATGGAATAAACAGAAAAAAAAAAACGGAAAATAAAAATGAGAGATAAAGAATCCAAAAGCTTACCATGGGGTGAACAACTGGAAACTTGAACGGTGGCACAACCTGGAGAGAATCGGCGCTGGCAGAGTGACGGCAGATAAAGATGAGGCATGGGGGCAGAGCCACCTTCCAAAACCCCGCCAAAATCGCAGCTGCGTGACAGATAGGGAGGGAGAGCAGGGCAAAAAATATGAAGCCACCATGGGGGGGGAGGGGAGAGAATGGGGAGTGCAGGGGTGGGGGGGGGAGAAGGAGGGAGGAGAAGGAAGGAAGGAAGGAGAGGGGTGGGAGGGGAGGGAGGGTGGAGGGGCAGAAAAGGGAAAGGGGAGGGAAAAATGAGAGATAAAGGGAAGGGGGTCCAAGAGATGAGTGATGGAGTGATGGAGTAAACTAGAAAAAAGGGGGCATAAAGGCCAAATGTAAGAAAAAATGTAAAAAAGAAGAGGAAAAATTATAAAAATCGTAAAAAAGGTCACAAAAAATATGGACCACTCAATAACTCAATTTAGGCCCAAAGGATGCAGTGAATTCAGCGTGACTATCCACCACCATTCCCTTCGGAGAAGACATTCATTGAAGTTTGCACCATGAGAGCGAGGGCAGGGAACCGCAGTGGCACCTCAATGGAACTCCTATTAAACAATTGCATTGCTTGGCACCTACCACACTGACTGAAGTCTTATTTGAAGTTCAAAGATCCTTATACGTAATTGCACTACACTCGATTCATTGTGGTTAGCACCCAGTTTAACAACACATTTAGAAGAATATCTTAGAAGAAATGTTGCACCAAGAGCTAAAAATTCCAGACACAATGCCAAAACCCCCTTATGTCAATCCTGTGTTGTCTTGGCTAAGTCTGGTGTTACGCCCCTGTCTGCGGATCCCATCCTGCAGACAGGGCCTCACCTCTCTCTCCAGCTCTGCTCTTCTCTTCACGGCCGGACTGCTGCTGAGCCATGCCTCTTCCCTCCTTCGCAGCCGCTGCTGCTGCCGCTTCTGCTGCTTCTCTCCTGCATGGCCGGAGCTGCACCACTGACGCTCCCTTCAGGGGAATCCCTCGTGGGATTCCCTCCTCCTCCACGGCCTGTGTGCCGCCGCTGAAGCTCTTCTTCGTGG